>NC_064920.1:770706514-771010707 GCF_023897955.1 Schistocerca gregaria
ACTTCTTTAAGTCTTTGTATGGATAGAGTCCTTTAATCTCTTCCGATTCTACGTCACCCAACAAATAGCTACATCCATGTGGTATGTCTATGATTTTGTAGGGCCCGGCATACACTGGTTGCCATTTCTTATTCTTTTTCGCTAACAGATATGACTTGGAATGAGTCATTAGCCCCAAGTCACCTGGTTGATACACCGTTACCTTCTTTATTTTCTTGTCATGCTTCTTCTTTCGGCACCTCGTTAAGTTATTTAAAGTCTCAGCTATAATTTAATAATATAATATTTAATAATAAAATAATAAGTGAGGTACAACTTGTCGCGGTACAGTTAGTAATGGTGACAGCCAGCTGTCGGTTTCATTCTTTTCAAACATGACTTCCAGTGGAGTATAACCGGTGGCTGAATGTGGCAATCTATTGTGGAGTTCCTCAAAAGTCGAAACGTATTCTGCCCACTTGGTGTGGCGATTCGGAATGTAAGTTCTCATGAACCTGTTCAACTCTTTAAAGGTACGCTCTACAAGACTGCTCTCCGGGTGAAATCGAGCTACAAAAAGGTGTTTAATACCTTGCTCTTGTAGAAACGTTTTCCATTTCAGACCAGTAAAATAGATGGATTATCGGATAATATGATCTGTGGTTTGCCAACATTAACAAAATAATCTGTTCGTAATTTCTGGATGAGGGGTGTGGCCGTTGAAGCTTTTACAGGATACAATTTTAGAAATTTGGAAAAGGCATTATATACAGCAAATACATATTTCACACCACCTCTTCCAGTGGGTAGTGGCCCTAGAATGTCAACAGAAACTAGTCGTAATGGTTTGTTAGGGACAACAGGGTGCAATTCACTTACCGTGGGCAGATTTGTAGGTTTCGTCCTTTGACAAACTACACATGTCCTTACAACATTCTGAATTATTCTTTTCATAATCTTAAAATGACATTGTCTTGCGAGAAGTGCTCTACATTTTTCAATGCCCACGTGTCCCCACGAAAGGTGCACGTGCCAGATTAAATCACTGATACATACTTCCGGTATACAGATACACCACAAGTCCTTGTTAACATCCTATTTTGCACAGAATAATGGCTACCTATCTGATTTCCGCCTGAAGCTAGGAGTTCTTGTTTGAGTTTTCCCAAGGCGGGATCTTCGTCCTGTAAACTAGGCAGTTGCTTGCACGCCTGGAGGAACTTTTTTCGACAAGTAGGGTCTTTCATAACTAAAATTTTGTACTCTGTTGCCGTTCTAGTATTGTTGTTAACTCAGGCAGACCTTGCGGCAACCGTGACAAAGCATCAGGTAGTACGTTGTCACAACCTTTTATGTACATTATTTGAAATTGATATTCCTGCAGAGCAAGCACCCACCTAGTCAACCTGTCGTGCATTAATTTGCATGTCAACACAAAACTTAAGGCCCGATGATCACAGAAATTTTTTACATATTTTCCGTACACATAATATCTGAACTACTTCATGCCCCATACTACTGCTAGTGTTTCGAGTTCGGTGACTGTATATGATCGTCCACAACTTGACAACACTCGGCTTGTGAAACCTATTATTCTTAGATTCTTGTTTCCACCTTCCTCGTCGATTTGGAATAAACAAGCCCCTAGTCCGACAGTGGAAGCGTCTGTAGCAAGGCAAAATTCCTTTGACATGTTAGGATGTGACAGTAGATTAGCATTTAGAAGGGCTTGTCGTATTTGCTCAAATGACTGCTGGCACAGTTCATTCCATATCCAGGGTGTATTCTTTCTCAACATGTTTATCATTTAAAAGCTGGTCAGGTACGAATCGTCTGAAAAATGACACTAGACCCGGAAATGCCTTTAACTGTTTCTTGGTTATAGGAAGAGGGAAGTTCTCAATTTCTGCCATTTTCTTCGGATCGGGCACAATACCTGTAGGTGATATTACATGACCAAGAAATTTTATTCTTTCCCTGCGAAATTTGGATTTTGTTACTCCTACCTCAGAAAATCTTTTCAGTACTCGTATGCATTTCAGCGTGTCCTTTCCCAATCGGGAGTAGCTATTAATAAGTCATCGACATACAACGTTACTCGGTCCAACAAATCTGGTCCTAATACTGTATCGAGCGCTGCAATGAAGACACCTGCACTAACATTTAATCCAAATGGTAAAACTTTAAATTGGTAACTTCTGCCGGCAAACACAAAGGCAGTGTACTTTCTTGATGATTCAATTAGTGAGATTTGCCAATACGACGAACGCATATTGACAGAGGTCAGATATTTAACTCCATAAAACTTCCGTATCTGTTCATCCAGGTTTTCTGGTCGCGTTCTGACAGGTACAATTATTTTGTTAATATCGCGCGCATCAAGCACGAGACGTATACTGCCGTCCTCTTTCGCTACTGCAACGAGCGGACTGCTGTACGGAGATAGAAATGGTTCAATTATCCCCGAATCAAGCATTTTTCTTATTTCCTTCGTAACTGCCTCCTTTGACGACGGGATGGTGTAGTTTGCATGACAGAAAGTATCGTGAGGTACCACTTCGATGTTACAGGTGTAGCCCTCGATAACACCGGGTTTTTTCGAAAACATATTCTCATAATCTGTAAGTAGCTGAGTCAATTCGTTTTGTTGTGCTTCAGTCAAATGTTCTGACTCCCTGACTTTCATGTCTATCAGTTTCCTTTGTTCCTCTTTGTCTTCAGTAATAAATTCTTTATAATATGCTTGTCTTGTACTTAAGTCATAATCTCAATTCATTACCTGTATTCCTTCGAATCCAGACTGAAAAGTCCCGCAATATTTACCGTGCACTTCCCGTGTCCTCAAGAATGACAAAACTACACGTCTACCCTCATTCATAAGGCTTACTTCCCCGCACAAGAGGTCGATTTTTGCGTCCCTCTGGCGTAAAAATTCCATCCCCAGGATGCAAGCAACACCTAATCCCTTAACTACTAGGAACGAGCTTTTCATTGCTTCATTTCCAACCGTAAACTCGACTTGCACCTGTCGCTTTATGATAGGAGATTGTGCACCTGTTGCACGACAATTCTTCATTGGCAACACTGGTATTCTACTATTTTGACTCAAGTACTTGTAAAGATTTGCACTCATGACATTGGTTGACGCAACGGTATCGACTATTATCTGTATTGGTGCTCCGTTCATATCTGCTGGCAATATAGCCTGCACAACACTTTTGTCGGTTCGGTTACATTTCTGCGGTATGTCTACAAAAGTTCCTTTTCTATTTGTATTCCCTCATTGTATCTCAGCATACAAAGTTTATGGCTGTCATCCGTGAATGTGCCCTCACTACACCATCCTGCAGCCAACAACGGAGAGCGTATTGTGGCTGCCTTTAGTTTAGCGGATGAGCATTAGTGGGTTGAAAGTTGTCTGTCACTTCCGCTAACCTCACATTGTGGTTCTGGTTGTGCTACTGTTGGGTTGGCCGCCCTGCCTCCCCAATGGCGTATTTTGATACTGTGTAAAGCCATGGTTTTGCGGTGGCAGGTTGTAACTTCCTGACATGTTCTGTGGAGGACCTGCGTTGGCGTTCCATTGTGGCGCTGTGTTTTGTTGCCACTGTGGTGTCGGTTCATTACAATCACGCCACTGGTTTCGGTTGTTCCGCCATTGCGGATTGCCGTTACCATTATATCCACTAGTCACGCGTCCATCATGATGTCTCTTTCGATTTTGACGATTATAACCATTGCCATTGTGCCTCAATTCTGTTGCCGGTGCTCTTGCCTGTGCCCGTTACCATTTGGTACTAAGTTACTACCGTTACTGTGGCTGCCATTGTAATTGGCTTTTTGTTGATTACAGCCTGCATGGTTCCACTTGTTTTCGGTTTTCATATCTTCGATCAATAAGTCAACAGAATCCACTATTTCCATGAATTGTTATATATCGTATTCCGGCACATTAATGAAATATCTTTTAATTTCAATGGGCAACTTCATTTTTATTAATCTGATTATGTCACGATTGGTTCGTCCCAGTACCTGGTTTTGTTTATATACTTCTCAAAATATTTGCGTAACGTTCCCACCTTAGGATTGTACATTTCTGGACTGTACAACTCCTTTCTTAGTCTTTCTTGGACGCTACCGGGCCAGAATTTTTGCAAGATAGCACCTTCAAACTGTTGCATCGTTAGACATTTTTCGGACACGTCGGTGGCCCACAGTGCCGCGTCACCTTGAATAAAGGAGACCACGAACTGCATTCTTTGTCTTTCCGTCCATGTCCTGGGAAACACATTCCTGAAGCTCTTAACAAATACAACAGGGTGGACATTTCGTTTTTCGCTGTTGAAGGGTTGGAATGTCATGTGTGTTATTACATTCTTCTTTTTTGCACATCTGACTGCTACATTCTGGGACATTCATTACTTCGTGATGTGCGCTGCACGGTATCGCATGTTGTTCGTACCCGTAATTCACATTACGTTGCGGTTGCGCACTCGCACCCTGCATACCGTCTGCGGTGTAATAGTAATCAGCACGTGGAGTCGGATTCACTATCTGTCCGCCACTGTTTACATTGCTTTCCAACACAGACAGTCTCCGCGCGACCTCCTGTTGCCAATTTGGCAACTCCGCTGTCACACGGGATTTGATCTGTGTTAACACAGCGTGTAGTGCGGCAGCGCTAGCGTCAATATCTACACTCGCGGCCGTAGCCGCTTGTTCTACAGCTGTTTTTACGTCGCTCTCAATCTTTACAGATATCTCGCGATCCTTTACTTCTAGCCATTCATTGAATTCTTTGTCGACTTTTTGAGCTTGCACTTCCAAATATGTATCAATACTTTTCCGTGCATCTGACTCCACATTATCCACGCGGTTGGTTAAAATCTGGACATTGTCTTCAAGCCTAGCCTGCGGTATCTGTAGTTTTTGCATCTCGGCGGCTAAGCTTTGCACAAGATCGGGTATTTCTTCGCACGCATCCCGCATCTCTGCAAGTTCGCTTTGTATACGATGTACTTTCGCTTCACTGCGCTGCTCTTGCTCACTGAGCTTTTGCGTAAATTGTTTCCCTTGGTCATGTAGCATTTGCGTTAATTTTTTCTCCTGCTCATGTAACATCTGAGCCAGTTTTTCGTCTCTTTGTTGCCCTTGCTCATGGAGCATCTGAGAAAATTTCTGATCTCTCTCCCTATCTCTTTCTTCTAACCTGCACAGAAATTCTGCAAATGTGTCTGCAATCGGTGAGCATACTGGTGCCCCGCTTAATCTATCACTCGATTGGCCCCCCTGCCCAGGCAGTGGAGTTGTTATTCTATTCCCATTCTGCTGTGGAGCGTCATTCACCGTCCACAGATCCTCGCCCCCCACCCCCCGCTCCGGAAATTGTTATCCGAGTCGGTGGTTTGGGATTCGTTTGCGTACTGCAAATGACCTTCACTTTCCATATTAACAAAATTTTGTTCGTCCTATCTTACCCATAATAAATTCACTTTAAGCCACTGACGAATCTTTGACACTGATATACACGCGAATAATTATCCCCTCCAAAAATAAACACATTAACACACAAATACACACAGAATTTAATTTGCACTTTACTTACCTTTTTTTTTTTCACCGAAGGTCTATCATGTGCATATGGGTTCGATATTCCGCACAGAGCTACACAGGATGCTTGCACAATAGGCCTTACCTTAGTTATTTCTGTTTATCGAAATCCTTTTTGTTTCCTACACTTTTTCTTCTCCAGATCGCCTCAGGGTGTGGTTTTGTTGTTGTACATGTAAAAGAATTCATATAGGTATTAATATTTTACAATAATTAGACACATACATAATTGCATTCATAACAATAGAGTCAGATTTAGTAAATGTCTTATTTTCTTTGATCGGGCCTCAAAGTTACGGCGCCAATCTTGCGTCCGTCGTAGTTTACTATATTATTATTGTTATTAATTTTTTGATTGTTGCCGACTTACGTGGTGGGCCTTAATACAAATGATATTTCATTTAATTTTTTTTACGGTTAAATGCTTTTGTGAAGTTCTCCTTTTTAACAATATTAATCTTAAATTATTTCTTACGTTAATGAATGTTAGACTCGCTGAATCGTAAAACATGAGCATACAAGTTGAACATTGGAATAAAGTATTCATATCAATTTCCTCGGCTAGTCAGTTCACTTTAAAGCAAGAAGTCTTTAGTTATTAATTACAATTGCGGCCCACACACGCGCGAGAGTATTTTTTCTTACCTCCGTTAACCATTTTATTGTAGTCGGAGTCCTGGCTCTGGCTCTCGGCTGTTGTACTAAAAATAAGAATCTTAAAACTACGTATTTTCTGCAACGTCGGGCGACTGTGGAGAAACATTAATATTATGTTAATAGCGGGCGAGTTTTCCTCTTCCGCTAATTTTCCATAAGTTAATATCGCCACGTAATGGCGTCGTTGGCTCCATCGGCCGCAGCGATTGTTGAACTGTAAATTCAAGGAAGGCGAACATGAAATCGGGATCACCTCTTACAAATTAAAAGTGCACAATAAGATTAAATTAATATATTATCTGCTTAACTCGTACAAATACACTTACATTTGCCAGCACTCGCAAGATGACCGTCTACACACAACCAAGACAATATTATTCAATTTTTAAATGTCTCTTCTTTATAAATACTGTTTTTTTTTCAGTCTTTTCGTAATATAGCACTGGGGACGCTATAAAGATCAGTTGAACAGAATGGACAGTGTCTTGAAATGCGGATATAAGATGAACATCATCAAAAGCAAAACGAGGATAATGGAATGTAGTCGAATCAAGTCAGGTGATGCTGAGGGAATTAGATTAGGAAATGAGACAAAGTAGTATTTTGCTATTTGGGGAGCAAAATAACTAATGATGGTTGAAGTAGAGAGGATATAAAATGTAGACTGGAAATGGCAAAGGAAAGTGTTTCTGAAGAAGAGAAATTTAACATCGAGTATAGATTTAAGTGTCATGAAGTCGTTTTTGAAAGTATTTGTATGGAGTGTAGCCATGTATGGAAGTGAAACATGGACGATAAATAGTTTGGACAAGAAGCGAATGGAAGCTTTCGAAATGTGGTGCTACAGAAGAATGCTGAAGATTAGATGGGTAGATCACACAACTAATGAGAAGGTATTGAATAGAAATGGAGAGAGAAGTTTGTGGCACAACTTGACAAGAAGGAGGAACCGGTTGGTAGGACATTTTCTGAGGCATCAAGGGATCACCAATTTAGTATTGGAGGGCAGCGTGGAAGGTAAAAATCGTAGAGGGAGACCAAGAGATGAAAACACTAAGCAGATTCAGAAGGATATAAGTTGCAGTAAGTACTGGGAGATGAAGAAGCTTGCACAGGATAGAGTAGCATGGAGAGCTGCAGTCTCAGGACTGAAGGCAACAACAACATAAAAAGGAAAAAAAAGTACTGTTGTCCAATTTAGTACCTACCCCATGTTTAAACAAATTCAAAAAATTTAAGAAATTAACACAGATTTTTCACCATTCCAGGTACTTAGCCACGGGCATACCGTTGCGCCAACTCGCTTTTTCATTCAGAATTTCTTAAACCGTTACAATCGTTGCAGAGGTTGTAAAGCTATCTGGACAACACTCTTACTGAAGCACATGCCTGAGCCAACAGAATATGACTAAAACAATAGCACAATGTTTTTGGGACAGGTGCCAATTACCTAAGTGTCTTTCAAGTGTAGATGCGAAATACATTCGCGTTAAGAAAAAAGAAAAAGAAAAACGATAATCTGGTTCCATGTATTACTGCTACTAAGCCTTCTTTTCCATTTGATTATTAGCCGTCACCGACGCAAATTATAGATTTGGTGTGGTGAATGTAGGCTCCTACGGCAAAGGGAATGTCGCAGGTGTGTTTGTTGAATGCCCCTTCCGACATGCAATAGAAAAGGGAAGTCTAACACTACCTGAAGAAGAATTTTTGCCAGGATCCAGTATCAAGTATCCATATGTTTTTTATGGTGATGCAGCGTATCCACTAAAGGAATATTTAATGAGGCCTCTCCCAGAAAGAACGACGAATGCAGGTGACGGTAAAGAGATATACAACTATCGGTTATCTCGGGCAAGTATGGTGGTTCTATAACATCTACTTTTAGAACTGCAAAAACCTATCGACACTTTGTGGGAAATGTAGTACATATTGTTAAAGCTATAACTTTATTACACATAATCATCCGTGATCTTGAATCAATAAACGAGGCAGAGATGGCATTTTTCCAAGATATATACCAAATGTAGCACTGGACAGTTTACAGAAGAAATACAATTCTTGGTCAAGAGCAGCTGTGTAAGTGAGAGATGATTTTAAATTGTATTTTGTACAAAATCCTGCACTAAGTATGTATAGTACACTGCTTAAAAATGTGTTATGTGCTCTTGCTTGTAGTATCATTTATATTAGCAATGAAGAAAAATTGTATGTTGAGCAAAATCCTGCGCACAGAAAGTAAACAATACTACTTAGTAAATGTACGTTACACATGTACTTACTTGTAGTAACAATTATTTTCGCAGCTTCCTCCCATTCACGGTACGATATAAAACGGTTATGATAATTTTTATTTCTTTTGTCCCACAATACACGCCGTTCCTGAACAGCACTGATCAAAATTTCAGCCATTTTAAGATGAGAAACATACTGAAAACCGAGTCCACTTCGCGCGGAAATATCAAACAATTTGATCGCCACAACTCGCGTCCCACACTGCATCGCACGTGCGCGCTCACGTAGGATAATTTGACCGTTGGCCATTGTTCGATATTTCCACGCGGTCGCCGCACCGCAGAGCTTTCGCAACGGTTCGTTCATGTAGGACGCCGCTTAATGATGAAGGGATTCATCATCATCATCTTCCATCTGCTCATTGAAATAGGTCCCATTTATGTATTATATATATATATCTTATTCCCATGTCACTGTAAATGAAAGTTGAGACATTCTGATACGTAAACAGCCGTTAACGCTTTTCTCAATCATACTATAGCTATGTAATTTTTATTTCAAAAATCGTGTAGTCACAGTCTCTGTAAACACTACTTGTGCTCTGATTGTCTCGCTGTTCATACATACTGTGAAAATGGATGACACATGACTCTGCTTTCGGCTTCGTAGTGAAAACAGGCGCGAAGAACACCGTTAATGGCAAGAAACAAGTTGTTATTAATGTTTTTCACAAGTATACAGAGAAAAATCAGCTTTGACGTTTTTAAATAATAAAAGTAAGGAAATTGTTGTGACTTGTAGGTGTGACATAATTTGTATCTTCGTAGATTAATAATTGAGTGTGCTGCGGCAATTGGAAGCTCGTTGTAGTCTGTCATTCTTCTCTTGTTCGGTTTTAATACCTAAATCGTTTAAATTAGACATTCATCAAATATATTGCAAACTCATACTTAACCATCATTTTTAAAGAAAAATGCACGCCTCCTAGTTTCTAATTACATATCGCACGCAAAATTCTGGTTTTCATTGCAAATAAATATTCTTGATTATCGATATATAATAAAAAAAATTATTGAAGTTAAGAAAACATTACACAATTAAATTTTTAAGCGAAAAATGAGAAACCAAATACTCTTTGTTTGAATATGCCCACTGTTTTGTAGGACACATGTGGTGTCACACGAGCCAGAAGTAGCAAGTGTCGTAGAATCATGGAAAACAATAATTTTCACGGTATCTAGCACACTGTACAAAAGCTGCAACTGAACTCAACAGAATTGATTTGGAGTCAAGTTAAGGGATTTGTGACGAGAAACAAGACATTTAACTCTTTGAACGGCAGGCAAAATTGTAACTAACCACATACGTAGACGGTGATCACTGTGGCTAACCACATATTATTTTCTCCCTTTATCGCTCAGGGGCCAGTAGTCTCTCTGCCAACCATCTAATTGTGGCCTAAAATGCCGCTAGATGGCAATGCAGGTCTTCTGCGCGAATTTTTGCGGCGATTTCAGAACAATAGTTGATACTTCATTATTATTTAGCACTGTTCTTGGAAGCGGCGTACAGTATTCTCTGTAGCTCTTCTTTATGCGACTGTTTTTGGTAAGTAATTGCTTATATTTATGTGTTGAACACATATAAGTCTACGTGTAATGTAACTTTAAATTTAAGTAGAATTTTCCATGTTTTACAGACAAATTTCTGTGTGGTTAGTGCTGCTAACCCCCGCCCTTCTGCTCCACCCACTATATTTTCTTCGTCTCCATCGAATATGTCTAGCGGAAAAGGAATAACTGAGGACGCATGTTACCGAATTTTATTTGAAGAAATATCTTCTAGTGACAGCAGTGTTGACTGTGATGGAAATGACCCCACATTCACAAGTTGTGCAAGTTCTAGTCTTGTGTGCAGTCGTGTGGTTCTAAATGTAACCAGTTGTCTTCATGGAAAGAATCATATTATTTTCATTGACATTTATTTTACATCATATTATCTGTTCAAGGACCTAAAATCCAATGGTGTGTACGCTTGTAGAACAATAAATCCCAGAAGGGAAAACATACCAAAACTCAAGGAGGAAAAGGAACTGGAAAGAGGGGAATTCGATTACAAAATAAGCAGTGGTGGCATAGTAATCTATAGATGGAAAGACAACAGGGCAATCAACTTGATTTCAACATGTCATTCACCATCAGATGTGTCCATAGTAACTCGAAAGATGGAACAATAACCAGTATCACTTGTCCAATTGTATTGAAAGACTAACATTACAGTATGAACTATGTGGATAATTTTGGTCGACTAAAGTCAGACTATGCTATTGACAGAAAAAGCAAGAAATGGTGGATGAGATTGTTTCTTCACTTTTTAGACTGCAGTATGACAAACGCGTTCTTTATCCACAAAGAAATCGAAATGGAGCAGTTCTCCAGTAAAGACTTCCGTCAAGAGGTGTACAAAATCTTGTTGGCTCCAAAAATAGTTTCAGTTGCAGCTAATTTTGCTTCTGTATCCCAAAGTAGTATAGCAACCCAAATCAAATCACACAAACCATACGTAGACGAAAGTATTCGCCACGAAAGCAGTAAACAACCACCAATTCACTAATGGTTCAAATGGCTCTGAGCACTATGGGACTCAACTGCTGTGGTCATCAGTCCCCTAGAACTTAGAACTACTTAAACCTAATTAACCTAAGGACATCACACACATCCATGCCCGAGGCAGGACTCGAACCTGCGACCGTAGCAGTCGCACAGTTCCGGACTGCGCGCCTAGAACAGCGAGACCACTGCAGCCGGCAATTCACCAATCATCTAGAAAATGCGCAGTTTGCAGTTCAAAGAAAAATCCAGTGCGAAAAGTGTGGATGTGTTCAGTGTGCAAGGTACCTTGATGTCTGAGAGCAGGCAAGAACTATTTCAAGAGATACCAAGAAAATTAAAAACTAGTTATTTCAAAGTTCAACCACCAAATATCGAATTTGCATACTGTAATGGGGTGGTGGTTACCTGTAGTGACCACATTTAATGTTAATATTTTGTTGTCGTTGTTTAAGTGAATTTTTTCAAACTCAATGTATAAAACATGTCAAGACAATAAAACAAAGTAAAAGAAATTTGAAATTTGCAAATAATTTTTCTTGCCCCACTAGGGTAAATTTTAGTGGTGTTTACCTCTCCCGCAAAGAGTTAAGCTTCCAGACGTACTGGAACTAATGCACGAAGCTTTGTGGCACTTCAGTGCCGAACGATGGCAAAATGCATGTCATAAAAGAGGAAGTGTGGATTTTGTTGCTGATCGTCTCATTACCATCATAATCTGTACAATATTAAAATCAGTTCAAATAGATTGAGGGAAACTGCATAAATGTGACAGAAGTTCATGAAAAGGCAAAGTACGCGGTATAAGTTTCCGTGGTTGGTAGCACAACATAATTTTCTGCCCGCACTCATTCAATAGTCTGTACAAAATTACTTTGTGATTGACAGCGAGGAAGTCCCCATACTTTTACCCGAAACAACAATACCTGCTTGGTAGTGGAAATTATTTGCATTTTGCAGCCCATCTGCTGTCCTGAACGATCGTTGCGCTCTGTGACTTTCGATGTGTTCGTTTTTGCAGGTTTAGAAGTTGCTACCGTTATTCATTTTTAATGTGTTATCCATTATTACTGTTATCCATGCCAAGAGATTTGCGATTCGAGCGCAATCAAGAGAAATAGTTTGAGCATTACATGCCTACTTTTAGAATGAAAAACTTAATGTTGGCCCACTGCTCTCCACTACCAAAGCAACCGACAGAACTGCTGCAGCTTTGAGTATAAACAAAGACACTGTTGTGAAGATTGGAAAAGAAATGTATGACAAAGAAAAGGAAGCTGAAGAACCATGAAACTTGGGAAAAAAACGTCACATGGACAAGCAGATTACCAATATCAATTTGTATGCAGAGGATGAGATTCGTCATCATTTTTATGATTAATATCACAGGAAGGGACATCCAATGCTCAGAAAGTTACTAGTCACAATTACAGAATCAGCACTTTTTCAAGGCAGTCGCAGATCCTTGTCCACCGTTTTACACAACCTTGGCTTTCACTATGGACATTTCTGTGCCGTCAGCTGTTGACGGAGAGGAAGGATATAGCTGCATGATGATGCCGATTTTTAAAGGCAATTTGTAGCATGAATATCGATTGTAGTAGTGTAGCTAGATGGAACGTGGGTCCATTCAGGTTACATTGTCAAGCAGGGCTCGACAGACGACACAGCTAAACGAACAATGGCGATGCCTTATGACAAGGGTGGCAGACTTATTCTTCTTCATGCAGCACCTCACGGGGTTTTCTAGCAGTCGCCCGCTTTTTAAATCAAACAGGAGATTATCATGAAGAAATGAACCACGTTACATTTACAAGGTGATTTGAAGATTCACTTATACCAAGTCTTGGAAAACAGTCAACAGCTGTTCTAGATAATGCGCCTTACTATTCAGTTGTTGACAAGGCACCTACCATGGCAAACCTAAAGGAGATTAGATTGGATTTACTTTCATCCCGATTGATCCGTAGTGAGGAGGTCCTCCAGGATATAGAACATGTCAGAAAATCAATAATACGTGACAAATATTTACAACTCAAACAAATAAGCTAATGTGCCATTCCACAGGTCCCAAGTGGAATGATCGTCATTTTTTAAAAATGAACACTATATGAAAGAATCAGTTTACAAACACTAATGCACTGAATTTAAAATAAAAACAAGTTTTTATTTATTTATAAGGTAATAAACATGTAATACAACTACTATAATACTGATTTACAATGAACACATTACTGTACCGAAATTGTGCAGAAGTTAAGTTGGTTCTACTGAGAAATTCATCAATGGAGTAGGAGGAGTTGAAAGCAGCACTTTTAACATGCTCTGCTATCCTCCTGGCTATTATAAAGGCAACTTGATAGCATCTAATTGTTTAATTCCACTGGCGAAGAAGCTTAATTCACTATGGATTTATGCCAGAGCATTTTTGTTTTTGTTTCAGTGAAACCATTTTGTGCCTCTCGTACAGAAACTGAAGATTCTCTCAGAAATTAATCAATAATGGTTTCCCTTTTTTAACTTGCAGGCAACACTATAGAAACACAAGAGGACAAAGATGAAGATGAGGTGGAAGACACAATACTGTGAAAAGAATTTGACAGAGCACTGTGAGACCTAAGTTGAAACAAGGGTCCCTGCAAATAGATGACATTCCATTAGAACTACTGTTAGCCTCGGGAGAACCAGCCATGACAAAACTCTTCAGATGTGTTTCTATAGTGTTGCCTCAAGTTAAAGATGGGAAACCTGAGAGAATCTTCAGTTTCTGTAAGAGAGGCACAAAATGGTTTCACTGAAACAAATACAAAAATGTTCTGGAATAAATCCATAGTGAATTAAGCTTCTTCACCAGTGGAATTAAAGAAATAGATTCTATCAAGCTGCCTTTATAGAAATCATTAGAAATAGTTGATAATAGCCATGCGTATAGTAGAGCATGTTAAAAGTGCTGCTTCCAGAATGGGGAGGTGTGCCAGCCTTGAATTGAATCTGCCTGGCAATTCAACCTTGAAGTTCAGTGTGCTGGTAAGCCTGGATGAGTTTTTCAGTGGTTTCCCACATCCTACTAGGAGAATACCAGACTGGTATCCATTCCTGCCTCAGTTACATGATTCACAAACATTTAGAAAACTTTTGGTCACTATCACATGGATAACACTACATGAAGACAGTTGAGGAACACACATTCTGTCTCGAGGAGTAACTTTGTGGCAACAGGAAGGGCGTCCGGTCACCTCTTCAATTAACCATGCTGACCCTATGCCCATGTGGGACAAATGCACAAGAAAAAGAAATTTAGAAATTGTTGATAATGTCAAATGTAAGCAAACAGATATTAGAGGTGTTATTGAGCAGAAGATAGTGAACAAATTTGACTGTGTTTTGACAAGCTCTCCAGGCTACTCAACTTTTGCTGCTCCCTACAAAATCGTCAGTGCTACACATAAGGATGCTTCAGTTGACCTAGGAATACCTCAATCCTTAAAATATGCAGCATCATTGTCCTGTCATGTGGAGAGATCATTTTCCAAATACAGTCTTTCTGATTAGCAACATGTCATGACTGTAGAAAATTTGAAGAAGTACCTGGTTGTTCATTGTATTTAATAATGGAAGGTGAAGTAGTTTACCGTCAGAATGTTGTATATAGATGTGACCAAAGATAGACTTTCAAAATAAAAACCTTGACATAAAATGCACCTTCTTAAAGAAAATTTTAGCATTTCTGGCACACGTAAATGCATACTACAATAGGTCATAATGTAATTCAGAAGTTGATTTCAGTTGAAATTATTGTCTTATGTTAAATATTTAATATAATATTTTCTTGATATTATGTATTTTATCAATTTTCATTACATAAAGAAGCACATATTTTACATGTCATTACATAGTAATCCATGCTCTATTTAGAACTTAATTTTAAAACAGCACGAAATGACAGCATCTTGTCTGGTGGAAGGATGCACTGTAAGTAACTCATTAATGTAGTAGACTTTCTGTTGGTTTTAAATGAAGCAGTAGTTTATACATATTCACCCCGAGTGTAAAAATGCCTGACACTGTATTAGTAAATACTCTTTTTAGACTATCCTTGGGTGACAACTGTTGCACCTACTGATCATTTTCGCTCACAACCAGTGCCGTGATATTAAGAAAACAAAAATAGAATAACTGTCATAATTTAATGCTGGCGCTGTATATGCCTGCATAATATTCACAAACGAAATATGGATCACAGATATTAAAGAAACTTAAAACTGGTACATGAGAAACATGTGTGAAGAATCAGGATGTGTGTTTGTATTCATTTTTATGATTATCTCATCCTGTCCATGTGTGATAAGAAAAATAATTAAGTCACTACACAATATAACATTTTGACCTTGACTGGTGCTTTTCTGGGTGTCCCAGTTCCAATCTTGAGCACAGTATTTAGGTGACTGACTTGGTAGTCTTCATCAACCTTACTGGTACTAGTTGCTGAGAGGGAATTACAGTCAAGAACTTCATTTTAAGGCCTCTAGCAGGTTGAAGTGCTGAAAATCCAAAATTGAAAGATTTCAAACATTCCAAAAACCATGAAGCAAGAAAAGCTTAAATATTGCTTCATTATTTCGAGAAGAAAACTGGTAAGTGTTATTTTACAACTGCACTCCATGCACTAGTGACAAAATTTAAGCGTATTGGGATGACAGGCTGTTGTAAATATCACAAACTGTTTGACAATCAACAGTACCCCAAACCCGTTTTCCAGTTTTCAATTTTTCTAATTACATTTTTTAACAAAAGTGGCAAAACTGAAAACATACAATTGAAAGTGATTTGGTTACTTGTAGGCACCAAACAAGGTTGACAGGCAATTCATCTAGCAAAGAGAAATTCTGAGATCTGGAAGAGTCCCTGGTGACAGTAGATAAGCTCCAGTCTTCCAGTGCATCCCTTTAAGCTCTCTGTTGCCACCTAAATTTAGAGTTTCTGCAGGCAACTGCATGCAAGCCTCCTCAAAAAAGAATTCAGTAGATTTGTTTCCCCAAGCTTCCCCTATTCAAGCTTATGATTTGTATCTGATCTCATTCTTGACTGACCTACATACCTTCTTCCTTACCATGAACACCAGATCTAGTCTATCGACTCAATTGTGAAGAGAATTATGGCCCATCCTTGCAGTAGATACTTTTGTTTGTGAGAGAAATAACAACCAAAACTGTTCACTGCTGTCATGCATTATGTTGCATAAGGAGGAAGTCTAGGTTATGTTTTGGAAGTCAGTATCTGTAGTTTTAGTACCTCAGCTCTGCACTACTGGGCACTATCACTGTTTTCCTAACCATTGACAAATAGATAGTTTCCATATGCTTATCCACTAGGAGAATGGAGGAAAAATGACAAAACCTACCAGAGGAAGAATGACAAAATCTACCTCTTGATGCATCAACCAACAATACTACAGAAGCTGGAGAGCAAAATAATCTAATGTGTACCTGTAGCCCCTACACCAGAAGAAAGACAGGTGAAGAAAGCACTTGAGGGGAAACCAAACATTTGATGCCCCACAGGCTGACCACAGCAGCACTGGATGGACGATCTGGCAAAGGACCTGGTAGCCCTGGGAATTGAAGACACCTGGGGCAACTAGCACAAAACAGGAAGGAATGGAGGCGGTTTGTGAAAGCAACATATAGCCTTTTAGGTCTGTGATCATTGGAAAATATATGTACTGTCTACTACAGCACTGCAGTACTTGAAAATTGACTTCTTTCCACAATGTTCCTGTGACGGTATGACTTTCCCTCAGTCAAGGATACACCTATAACAAATAATTGAATTTGAGCTGCCAATTTCAGAAAGAAAGGAAGTACAAGTCGATCACTTAACAGATTGTTTATTTGCATTACTGTAACAAGACCATCAATAATATTGTATAAACATACAAAGATAAAGTATTCAGGACAACAATGCACAATGTGTCTCATCTCCCAGATCCTCCACCCTAGTCAACTTCCAGAGAGATAACCAGTGACTGGTTTGGTAATCTCTCTTCCATCCAGGGTAACGAAGATTACAGGTTGAGGTAGCACGTCTGGATCTGTTCACAGTTCTTTCATTATAGCTCTCTTCCACATGTAACAGAGAAGTACATCTTGCTGTAGCTTAAACTGCCTTAACAAATCTATTGTTTTTGGTGACTCAGTCTCTGTTGGTATAGTGGTAAGACATCCTCACATGAGAAAAAGAGTTCGGGGTAGGCATTTTGTCCTCAGTTTGTGTGAAGGGTCTTGAAATGAGTGAAAGTTCCATGAGGGGCTTTCAGTAAGTAATGAAACACATTTTTCTTCTGAAAGCAGGTTGGTTTTATTCTGGATTCCAATACACCACATTATTCCCCACACTTACTGGCTACAAAGCCCTCTTTTTCAACATAATCTCCATTCAATACAACAACCTTACACCAACTTACTGGTAGGTCCTGTACATCCACGCGGTACCTACCCCTCTACTGGTCGACATTGGAGCCAACGTCTCACTACAACAATAACCTTCCCATCACCCACATACTGCTTCCCTTTACGGTCTTGTGCCCCAACTGGCGGACAAGTGTATCAGCACTACCAATAGAGACATCCAGTTCTGCAGCGAGGTGTCTGTGATTCATTGATCACCTAGAATGAGAGTGTCAACATGTTCCAACATTGCAGGAGTCACAGCTGTATGCGGCCAGCCACCATGTAGGAGAGCAGATATTTGCATCACCTTGTTGTGATTATGAGAGACATCTTGCCCTAAAACTCACCATGCTTTTTTTCACTGCCAGGTCTCTATAGACATTCTGAAAGTGCCTACCTGTGATACTCTAGTTTTCCATTAAAACACTCAACGACAGCTCTCTGCTTGGAATGCACCTTCATTACAAACATAATTTTGAAAGCTATGTGTAGTGCAGCAACCTATCGGAGCTTCATGAAACTATAAGGGCTGTCACCCCACAATAAATTTTTGAATGTTTTCATTACTTATTGAATGGCCATTTGTTTAAAAGTTTAGTTTGTAGGCCTTTCTCGTCCATGCTGCAGTGGCCCTTGCAGAGGCATCATTTCACTGAGCCAACCATCTTCTCCCACCATCCTCCTCATCAAGCTACTCATGGCGTTATGAACTCCCATGTGCTACCCTGTTGTGTGATGAACTGACATGTCTTGTCAGCAGAGAGAATGGTCCATTATCACTACATGTAGTGTGAGGAATACCATGCAGACCTATAAACCTTTGGAATGCT
The DNA here is from genome assembly GCF_023897955.1 of Schistocerca gregaria. Lineage (NCBI taxonomy): Eukaryota > Metazoa > Arthropoda > Insecta > Orthoptera > Acrididae > Schistocerca > Schistocerca gregaria. Next base: position 770,724,884 of record NC_064920.1, read on the forward strand.
AGTAAGAAGCACCCCACTGTTGAATTGGTTGTTAGTTCCAAATGTACCTCACTAGTTACAGCACTGGTGATTAATAGGATGTAACTCTTATTTATGGCAGTGTCTGATTTTGAGTATAGGGGACCAGTAAAATAAATTCCAGAAACTTCAAACTACATGTGAGGTTCCACTTTATTAGCTGGTAGTGGTGCTTCTGTCTGTTGGCCAGTGATGATGTGTGCAATATTACAGGGAAGACAACTACATAGGACCATTCTGATCATACAACAGGTGTCTAGTATCCAGAAGGTTAGTCTTTGTTGTAAAAGAATGAGTCATCCTCGAAGATGGTGTAGATTGATATGCGTGTACATGATTAGAAGTTTGGTGAAGTGATGGGTTCCTTCTAGAACAGTGGAATAGACAGAGGCCTCAGGGTTTTGCAGGCAACCTCCTAAACATAATAAATTACCATCTAAATATGGGATGAAGCATTCTATCTTGGATGTGCTAGGAAGTGGAATACCTTGGCTTAGAAGCATTCTTTGTGGACAGCTTTTATCCAAGAAGGATGAACTTCTGCTATCTTTCCTGTAGTGAATTTTGAAATGTCCATTTTTTGTAAGAGTTTTCTTTTGAAGGAAAGGATGTAAGTAGTAGTTGATAGCAGTTTCCAGTAAGAGCTGAATCTGTTAATGTCCATGAGTGTTTGTGGAATCTGATTGCATCAAGTCTCAGGAGATTTATCTAGCTTTCAATAAAATTATAGCTGAAATAGATGTGTAATGATTGCTTGGTAATAAATTAGGATATTGTGTTAGTCATTGTGGTTCATTCTACCAGATGTTCAGTATTTGCAATATCTGAGGTGTGATCCTCTTTGAAACTAAGTCTATGCATTGCCTTTGCCTGGACAGTGTCACCACTGAGACAGTGTGGTTAGTGTTTGCATTTCTCTCTGTCTTGCATATAAGCATTTTCAAGCTTCGGGAGCATCCTTTATCCATCCAAGGATTACAATGGAGTCAGTTCAAAGTGTTGCTGAGGTAAGGTCAGAAGTTGTGAGCTTGCAGTAGTAGTGTAGTTTCTGGCCCCTGTCACTGCTGCTAGCAGCTCAAACCAAGGAAGTGTTATTTTCTTCATGAGCACTAATCTATTTTTCCTATGATGATGGATACTAGAGTTATTAACCTAGAGGGTCATAAAGACCTACTGTTGCTTGCAGAAAATTTCTTTTTGTTGCAATCGTATCTGAAAATTTTTCGGTGGCCTGTTGGTGATCTCTGAGAATGTATATTCTTCTGAGTACCATGTCATCCCTAGAATTGTGACTTTCATTTGGATACCTCTTCCTTCTACCTTCTGAATTGTGGATAATTGTTACAAATTAGTCATCCACTTCGACAGAGTCAATATTTTCTTCATTAGCGAAGATAACTCGCTAAATAATATAACAAGACTAAGCTCATTCCGATTCAGTTTCTGCAGCAAAGTCATCCATGTACATGCTCCGATGTTGTAAGGTAACTGCTGCAAGGAACAGGTACTGATAAGTATTTGCTACTTCACGAATGTGTGCTAAAAGCAGAAATGGGCTGCATGTGAGGCCAAAATGAAGTTGTGATGATCAATACAGTGTCCTTTGTCTTGTGTTAATGTGATCTACAAATTCGATATTGAAGTAGAAAAAATATAGCAAGGTCTCTATTGATGGAGTGTAGAGAGAACTGCAGAAGCCTGAACAATGTCGGCAATGCAAATGGAATTTTAAGAGGATCTCAATCACTTCAGGCAACATGCTAGGCCTGATTTCTAAAGTTTAATTAAGAGAGGGTGCACCTCGTTCATGTGAGGAACCATCAAAGATTATTTTCCCTTTTGTGCATCCCTGTCTGTCTCACTTGAACAACTGATGAGGCATACAAAATAAATTTGCAGATTCTTCTTGAAGAGCCAAGCCTCTGTGGCTTTTTTTAAAATGTATCCTGACATTAAGTTGCCACGAACATGTCTTGGGTCATTATCTGTACATAGTCTTTTCTGCAAAGCAGCAAAATGCCTCTGAGTATCGTGAAAAGTGTTAGGTAGAATGACAGCAGATTTTAGAGGGTGGCAAACTACTTGCTGCTGGCCTGCACGCATTTACGTTGTGTGTAACTCTTTCAGCACCACTGACTTTTCTCACACATTAATCATTCTTGATTGATGCTGATTCAGATTTATTCTAAACCCGAAAAGCTGCATATAGTATGGTTTGGTTCTTCAACAGCAAAGTTAAAGAGATTAACCGTTGCATGGGTAGCTAAAATCAGGAACAGCTGAATTTTTCATGAAGCTATGAAAATTTTCAGAAGCATTGAGCCTAGCATGAGCATTCTTGCATGCACAGCTTAGCTTGAAGTGCACAAATCTGTGAAGTGTGGACGTCAAAGATTTGAATGCATCTACTGACAGAGGCCATGTACTGATAACCTGCAGGTTTAGATTATTGATATGATTTTGTGAAATGAATGTGGATTGGCTACTTGCATTCAAAATACAATGTGTGAGTTGGCTTCCACCTGTGGGCACTATTACAAATGCGCATGCTGTCTTAAGGTGCTTGTAACATGAGTTTCCCATGATGACGTTGTCCTATGAATCATTATCAAGGACGCTGAGAGAATCAGATTGTTTGCAAGATGGCTTAGGTTGGTTTGAATCTTCACAAATTAATTGGTGATGACTCCCTTTGCAATAAGACCATGCAGTTCCTCCTTTTGCTGAACAATTTTTGATGCTGTGGCCTCAACTGAGACAGAGAAAACACTGATTTCTCAGTCTTATTATCTTGAGGCAATCTGAAATATCCTTTACTGTCTTCCAGTCTAGTACCCAATGACTGCTGTGTTAACAAAAATCCCAGTAAGGCTTTACAGGGCACATGGTCTCTTGGTTTCGAATGATGGTCTTGTATTTCAAATGATCTTGCTTGGAGTTAATGTTGAAAGTGACTGAGACAGGAGTTAATGTGGTGGAAGTACCAGATGTACTGAATGTTGTGTCTTTATGTACCTTTTACACAGTGTGTGTACCATTGGCTTCTTCCTCCAAAAATGCCATTAAGCATAGTATGTTTTCTTCGAATAGTTGGTTGGTTGGTTGAGGATTAAAGGGACCAAATAGCATAGGTCATTGGTCCCTTGTTTCATAAACACACAGAGCACAGTGAAACCATCCATTTGTCATTCGAAGCACAAGATAAAAATTCCAAAGGAAGAAAATCCCCACGGTCAGTAATAAATAAACATGGAAAACGGAGCACAGCAACAAAAACAATATAGAGAAGAAAGGCAGAAAGAATTAAAACTGTACAGCAGAGGATCGTGGCTGGCTGATCACGAAAATAATAGGATGAGCCAGCCACTCTGCAACACGTGAAAACCTCCACCTAAAAGATTAGGATGGAGTCGAATTACAACACAAAACTAATTAAAAATACAGCTCAAAAGAGGGTGATATAATAAAATTAAATGGAGCTATAAAAGCCACTTGCGCGAATAAAACGTAAAACCCGATCTGCCATAGAGACATTGTCACCTAAAAGAGATGATAAATCACCCTGGAGATTAAAAGCAGACCTGAGAGCGGTTAAAAGAGGACATTCCAACAACAGATGCGCCACCGTCATGGTTGCACCACAGTGACAATGAGGGGGGTCCTCTCGACGCAGCAGATGATCATGCGTCAGCCAAGAGTGACCAATGCGGAGCCTACACAGAACAACAGAATCCCTGCGAGAGGCCCGCATGGAGGAACCCCACACAGTCGTGGTCTCCTTTACTTGCCGCAGCTTATTAGCTGTGACAGAGTGCGCCATTCATCTCCCCACATCCCAAAGACTCGATGGTCCAAAATCTTTCGGAGATCAATTGCTGGTAGGCTGATCTCCAGCATCTGTTTGTGAGTAGCCTCTTTGGCGATTCCAACATGGCCCGGGGTCCATATGAACACCACCGAACGACCACGCTGTTCAAGAGTGTAAATGGACCCCTGGATGGCACCAACAATGGGATGGCGTGGGTAGCACTGGTCAAGAGCCTGCAGACTACTGAGCGAGTCACTGCAAATGACAAAGGACTCTCCAGTGCTGGTACGAATACGCTCAAGGGCATGAAAAATGGCTGTCAGTTCTGCAGTGTAAACACTGCAGTCTTCCGGCAAGGAGCGCTGGTCGACATAGTCCGCATGAGCATAAGCATACCCCACACGGCCATCAACCATCGAGCCATCGGTATAGATAACTTCCGAGTCATGGTATGCGCCTAGGAGAGCAAGGAAATGGCGGCGCAAGACTGCAGGAGGAACCAAATCCTTTGGCCATTGGGAAAGTTCCAGCCGAAGCTGTGGCTGACGAATACACCAAGGTGGTGTATGTGGGTGGACCTGGTAAGCAGACGGAAGAGGCAAACACTCGAGTTCACGAAGGAGCGACCAAACACGGATCCCAATTGTATGGCCTGATCGTGGTTGCTGGTGTGGGATATGGACTGCCGCATTAGCGGAAAGGAGATGGTAGTTAGGGTGACGGGGCGAACAACGAACGTGGGCAGCATAGTTTGCTAACAGTTGTTGAAGCTGAATACGAAGCGGAGGAACCCCAGCCTCAGCAAGGAGGCTATGAACAGGGCTGGTGCGGAGTGCTCCTGTCGCCTGTCGAATCCCACAATGGTAACGGGGTCCAGCAGTTGCAATGCTGAGGGCGACACTGAGCCATACGCCACACTCCCATAATCGAGTCGGGGCAGCATGAGGGCTTTGTAGAGCTGCAGCAGCGTATTATGATCTGCACCCCAAGTTGTGTTGCTGAGGCAGCGGAGGGCATTCAGATGCTGCCAGCACTGACGCTTGAGCTGACGAATATGTGGAAGCCACGTAAGCCGGGCATCGAACAGCAATCCCAGAAAACGGTAAGTGTCAACAACCCTGAGCATGGCATCCTGAAGATAGAGGCTCAGGGTGGGGATGGGCAGTTCAACGCCGACAAAAGTGCATGACACAAGTCTTCGCAGCAGAAAATTGAAACCCATGGGCTAGGGCTCACGCCTGCGCCTTGCGTATGGCTCCCTGCAACCTACGTTCTGCAACACCAATGGTGCAGGAGCTGAAAAAGATGCAGAAATAGTCAGCATACAACGTGGGGGAGACAGATGACCCTACTGCTGCTGCAAGGCCATTAATGGCCACAAGAAAAGGGGCACACTCAATACAGAGCCCTGTGGAACGCTGTTCTCCAGGATATGAAGTGAACTATGGGATGTGCCAATTAAAATGCGGAATGTCCGAACAGATAAAAAATTCTGAATAAAAATGGGGAGAGAGCCCCTGAGGCCCCCACCCGTGCAACGTGGCGAGAATATGGTGCCGCCACGTCGTGTTATATGCTCTGGAGAGGTCGAAAAAGACGGAGAAGAGGTGTTGGCGCCTGGAAAAAGCAGTGCGGATTGCAGACTCAATGAAGACCAAAGTATCGGCGGTGGAACGGCCCTGACAGAAGCCGCTCTGGCACGGAGCCAGAAGACCCCGAGACTCGAGCAGCCAACACAGCCGTCGACTCACCAGATGTTGCAGGAGCTTGCACAGAGTATTTGTCAAGCTGATGGGCCAATAGCTATACACATTATGCGGGTCCTTACCAGGCTTCAGCACCGGAATGATGGTACTCTCTCGCCACTGCAACGGAAAGACACCACCGCCCATAGGCGGTTGAAGATGGCAAGAACACACCGCTGAAAGTCCGGGGACAGGTGTTTGAGCATCTGATTGTGGATGCCATCTGGCCCAGAGGCTGTATCGGGGCACTGTGCCAGGGCACTTTGGAGTTCCCACAAACTAAACGGGGTGTTTTACACCTCAGGGTGGCGAGAAGCAAAAGAAAGCTATTTGCATTCCTCCCGGCGTTTTAGCGCGCGAAACTCTGGTGGGTAATTCCCTGATGCAGAGGCCCGAACATAGTGCTGCGCGAAATGCTCGGCAATTGCATCGGCATCGGTGGGTAGCGCCCCGTTGATGGCAAACACTGGGATACCTGTAGAGTGCTGCAATCCAAAGATGCGCCGAATCTTCATCCACACCTGGGAGGGTGAGGTACGGGAACCAATGGTGGAAACGTACCTCTCCCAGCACTCCTGTTCCCGCCTCTTGATGAGCCGCCATGCCTGAGCACGGAGACGTTTGAAGAAAATGAGGTTCTCCAAAGACAGGTGCCGCTTATGCCTCTGAAGAGCCCGCCGACGTTCTTTAATGGCTTCAGCGACCTCTGGAGACCACCAAGGCACTGACTTTCGCTGGGGACACCCTAACGAAAGAGGAATGGTATGTTCCGCAGCGGAAACAATAGCTGCAGTCAGTGTCTCAACCGCCACATCGGTGGTACCGTGGGGGAGAGAGTCAGCAGTGGCAGCAGAGGAGAACGTTTCCCAGTCGGCCTTGCTAAATTCCCATCTAGGCAAGTGGCCACGGGAGTGACGCTGGGGTAGTAAAAGGAAGATGGGAAAATGGTCACTACCACACAAGTCGTCATGGACTCTCCAATGGACCGATGGTACAAGCCCTGGGCTGCACAACGACAGATCTATGTCCAAGAACGTGCCATGCGCCACACTGAAATGTGTGTCGGCGCCAGTGTTTAAGAGGCAGAGATCGAGTTGGGAGATGAGATCCTCGACATCTCTGCCTCGGCCAGTAATCTTCGTTCCACCCCACAGGGGATTGTGGGCGTTAAAATCCCCCAGGAGAAGAAAATGCTTGGAAAGTTGGGTGACAAGTGCAGCCAATTCGGTCAGGGAGACTGTACCACCTGGAGGGAGATAGACACTGCAGATGGTTATGTCCTGGGCAGTCCTTACTTTGACAGCCACAGCTTCCAATGATGTTTGAAGGGGCACAGGAGCACTATATACAGAGGTAAGGACATACACGCAGGCTCCACCTGACACAATTGTAAGTGCTACGGTTGCAGTAATAACCCCTGTATCCACGAAGGACAGGGGTCCACATTCCCGGGAACCAGGTTTCCTGGAGGGCAATGCGCAAAGCAGGTGTCATGCTTAGAAGCTGACGCAACTCAGGTAGATGGCTAAAATAACCGCCAAAATTCCACTGGAGGATTGCACAAAGCGTGTCCTGTAGGGGCATGCAGGCACAGAAAAGGCAAATTACTTCACAGGGTCACATGCTACCATCGACTGAGTGACGGACGTCGCTACGTCCATCGTTTCCGAGGAGACGGCGAGATCCAGGTCATCAGGGGACACAAAGAGCTCGACCTCATCCTCAGAGGCTGAGCTGACAAGAAGCGGTGGCGTGGGAACCACTGGGTCCTTATCTTTCTTAGAGACCTTCCTCTTCTCTCTCTTGTCTTTTGGAGGAGGGTTTGCATGCTGGGAGGGCTTTCCTGACGCATCAACAGGAACAGAGGAAGAGCGTGAAGCCCTTCGACCAGCAGTTGGTGGCTTCTTCAGCCACTGGCTAGTGTCTTGTGAGACACCGGGTAAGTCCTTGGAAGGGACTCCCCCAAGGGATCCCTTACGAACAAGTGAGGCCAGAGGAGGCTGTCGCATCCCCGGCTGAGCAGCCGGAGAGGGCTGTCGCCCCCCCGGCTGAGCAGCCGGAGAGGGCTGTCGTCTCTCTGGCTGAGAGGTGGGAACTGACGTCCCCGGTTGTTTGGGGCGCACTGCTCCCAAACTGGGTGTTTTGGGAGTAGTGGAAGAGAGAGTGGCCTGTCCCAGCTGTGGGGCAGGCATTACTTGATTTCTCTGTGGGCCAACGGCGAAGGGTGTCTTTGCAGGAGCTGGTGGCGGCAGTGTGACGGTAGCATAACTCCTCAACATAGGTGTGGGGTTGAGTCGTTCTAGCTTCTTCTTTGCTTCTTGGTAAGTTAAACGGTCCAAGGTCTTAATTTCTTGTATCTTCCGCTCTCATTGATAGACTGCACAGTCTGTTGAGCAGGGAGAATGATGCTCCCCACAGTTAACGCAGGTGGGAGGTGGAGCACATGGAGCATTAGGATGCGGAGGTCATCCACAATCACGGCACGTGGGGCTGGCAGTGCACCAGGAGGACATGTGTCCGAATTTCCAGCACTAGAAGCATCGCATGGGGGGCGGGACATAGGGCTTGACATCGCACCGGTAGATCATGACCTTGACCTTCTCAGGCAAGCAGTCGCCCTCAAAGGCCAGGATGAAGGCACCGGTAGCGACCCTATTATCCCTGGGCCCCCTAAAGACATGCCGGACAAAGTGCACACCTCGTCATGCCAGGTTCTCACGAAGCTCGTCATCAGACTCTAGCAGAAGATCTTTATGAAAAATAATCCCCTGGACCAATTTTAAGGACTTATGGGGAGTGACCGTAACGGGGATGTCATCGAGCTTCTCACAGGCGAGTAATGCATGAATCTGCTTGGATCAGAATGGCCCCACTCCACATTTTGGAAAGAGACGCCACTGCCCCAAACTTATCTTCGAGATTGTGCACAAAGAAAAGAGGCTTAGTCCCCAAAAACGAATCCCCATCAGTTCTGCTGCATGCAAGGTATCGTGGGGAATACGGCTCCTGTCTGTCTGCAGCCCTACATTCCTCCTATGGTGTGGCTAGGGAAGGGAACGATTTCGGGTTATATGTCACAGCGATAAATTCCTCCTTACCACACTTAGAGACATTGGCGGTCGGGGGACCACCAGGTTGAGATTTCATCCGTTTCATTGCGGATCATCCACTCCGATGCCACCCACTTCGACCAGGGGCTCTCCCCACGGGCGCCACCCAGCCACAGCAAAGGCCACCTGGCAGGATGGCCGTTGCCAGGAGTCCCGATGTCCCAAAAAGACGGGCATCTACTCCTTGGCTTACGTGGGTTGGTGTCAGCTCAGGCATCGGCAGTACAATCCGTGTATTGTCAGGGGGCTACAACCTAGAGGGTACATGACGACCCCACCACAACGGGCTGGCTACCGTGCTGGATTTTGGGTGCCATGGGTAGTTCATAGTGATCGTGGGTGCAGATGGTGACGCACTAGTGATGTAACTTACACAATCCATCTGGGGTGTATGCCCAAAATAAGGGATGGAAGGTGTAGTTACGACGCCAAGACGATAAAGAGTGCCAAGGTCTTAGGGCACAGAGGACTGATGGTGCACCACGTAAGGTGTCCTTCCCCAAAAGGCTCGTACTTCTGTTGAATTTGGAAAAATGGAGGTCAAACCCCAATGGGGACCATCACATTAAGGCCGAAACGTTTGAGACTCCTTTTAGTCGCCTCTTACGACAGGCAGGAATGCCGCGGGCCTATTCTTACCCCCGAACCCTCAGGGGGATTTCGAATAGTTTCTCCGTCTTGTCAGGATACTTGTCACAAAGAACTAAGTCTGCCTTATATCCACTGTTGGAGAGATGGTTATGTAAAGTATTGTTAGGCTGTGAGACAAGTGATAACTCTTCTTCCAAGAATTCCTTGCCATATTAAATATCCTCTAATGGCATGTCATCTGACAATTCTTCAGTCTAACAGTAGTAAATCCAGGATGGAATATAACAATATTATGAAATGGAAAGTTGCCACTCACCATATAGCGGAGATGCTGAGTCACAGATAGGCACAACAAAAAGCTTTCAGCCCATAAGACCTTTGTCAAAAACAGATCTCTCTCTCTCTCTCTCTCTCTCTCTCTCTCTCTCACACACACACACACACATATATATACACACACACACGACTCAATTCTTTAATCTTAGATACTAGATACATGATGTAACTTCTCTGATGAGATGGCACTGTTGTTCTTAGCTTTCAAATAATACTCTACATGTGCTGTCAAAATATTTCTCTGTTTCAAGTAGAAAAGATTGGTTGTGTGAAGCAACACTGCTGCTGTCCAGAGACGCTAGTGCATGGGACAATTGCATGTAATGTGGTTAATGCAATTGATTAAGCAGTAAGCAGCATGCACACAAAAATAACTTTTACTATGAAAGCAGAAGAAGGGAACTCCATTAAGTACCTAGATCAGTACAATAGATGTATTTGCAGTGGCAAATATGGACAACCTTCAGCTGTATAATGGAATGGAGACAATTAAATTTTGTGCCAGACTGGGACTCAGAACATGAATTTCCCACTGAATTTTAGGCTGTCTGACATGACTCACGGCTAGACCCAAACTTCTGTATGTCATCAACCATTGTACCTAGATCAGCAGCCATCAAACTTTTTTGCTCAATAGTCAAATACTGTCACTGTGGGATGGCACGTCAGGCTGCATATGTGACAATCTTATTACCAATTAGAACTTACATAAATATTTATGTTATGAACTCCCAATGGGCTATTCATAGAGAGGGCATGATAAGTTGGCCTCCAGCTTCCAAGTATTGACTGTTAAGTGTCAACAATTCGTGTCAACTGTTCTGTTTCAGAGTGCTGCAACCCTCAGTGACCCATACTTGTGTCTCTGTAATTACCTGGGGAAGTGTAGTTGTGTTGTCTTTGTGAGCATATGATTAATTGAATGATAAAGTCATCATACTTGGATTTAAATGCATTATGAAATATGAGACATGATTACAAATGCTTACTAAATGTTTTGAATGTTATTTTTCTTCTAATCATTACATCGTATTAAAACAGCCTTAACCTTAACTTAAGTTCATATTCCTTGCTACAAACATATTCCTCCAGTATATTTTTGATTCAACAAAGGAATCAGGTACAGCTAACCAGTTTCAGATATACATAGTCTTCAGAAGTTACTGAATGTTAATGCCTGTTAAAAGCAGAACTCTATATCTGAAACCAGTACAGAATAAATACTTTGCATTTGACTGTACCAAACTCTTTCATCAAATAAAATTATTGTGCAGTTGCTGACAATAATTAGCCATGTTTACAATATTAAAATTCTCCAATACACAGTACAAGAATTTTAAACTGCTGCGTGCTGGTTTCACAATGTGACAAGTTATAATGTATATTACAGTGAATAGCAGTACATTTATGTGCAATATTTTCAACCCTACTTAACACTTCACTTTCCACTGCACTGTACTATGTTGTGGTTATCAAACTTCCTAATTGGAACATTACGTCATTTGATTCACTCACAGGAGTTGATTGTTTATGCTGAGTGGAATAATCATGGTCCAATAACAGGATTTGCCACAGATAGAATTTCACAGAATGACTGCCACCATGTTTGTGAGTGTAAAAAATAATATAAAGTGCTGCTGATCAAATTTTAGTAAACTAAAAGAAAGAATACAGTATGCTTGTCTGATAGAGTTGAGTCCAATTTATCCTTGTGAAAATAAAACTCACCTGTTGTGTGGGATGTTGTAATGCTCATGTTATTTGACAGGTGCACATGAAAGATGCAGAAAGGTAGGGTGTCAGTAATTTAATAATTTTTAGTCACAACCAAAAAAGAGCTAAAATTGATTCTAAAATACTTTAACGTGAGATCAGCCAACTGCATCATTAAAAAATATGTTACATTATTCAAGGGCCACATAAACATTATTCTAATGCCATTAGGTTCAAACTTTCAAAATAATAAAAAGCCGACGAGCACCTTTATTTTCAATACCCTTCAGATGCCAAAGATTATGTAAAAAAAGTTACAAGTTTATTCCTGAATGTGGATTCTTATTCATTATAATTGCAAAGCAAGCTTAACTACACAAATAAAAATGTTAATTAATGTGACTTACAGTGGTATACTTTTTGGCTATGTCATCTATATTTGCTGGACAGTCAATTACTATATTTATTTTCAAGTAGTTCATTTTGAAAATGATGCTTCACAAAAGTAAATTAAAGAAAATAGTGTTAAAATAAACTGCAGGCTTTCTTGTAAATTTCTATAATTTCCATGCATGCATCTACTGAATTCAATGTACTACTGCTTTCACAGTGTTCTATAAACTGAGCTTTAAGCTATGAAATAACATGACCCACTTTTATCCTCTTAGGCCTTGAAACATTTTTTGGAAACTGAAAGTGTTGTTTAGGTAGTTAGTTAAGAATAGAGCAACCTACTGTTCATGCTCTGTTTTACATGTGTGTAGATGGATGAAAAAGGGAGTTATCTCAGCATATCTGCAAGATGCGACAACAAACGCATGTCTCCACCTGCTGTGGAGGCTTGCTTATGCTTTGGCATTGTGGCTTGTCGGTGCCATGGAAGTCAAGGACGAAAAGATCGCTAGAAATAAAAAACAGTGGAATAAATGAAGATCCATTATGAGAACTGTCAGTCAGTTATGTGCTGTACTGTGATATACAAGGGATACATGAATATATGTTGTAATCTGTTAAGAGCTATGAAGTAAAAGAGATCTTTTCACTCATCATCATAAGTAGAGATGTACATAAAAACATTGCACGTAGAATGCAGAAGAGTTACTGCAAAGCTATTTATGACATTTAATAGCTTGGACAGACTGAAGCTCTCTTCCAGCAACCATCCCCACTGCAGAAGGTAAAGAAGTCACAGTCTCATGGCATTGCATAGTAGGACCACAAAAGTAAACCACTTCAAGAATGGAGAGCAGAAATTACCTAAGAGGTGAAATTGACTCATGCAGGTCAAGGTGACAGATCATACATGTAGTGTGTTACACCATAACCGACCAACCACAATGCTACACTTCAGTGTTGAGGTTCGATTATTCCCTTTATAACTAGATTTATGAGACTTAAATTGGCAGAATAATTTGAGATCATCATGTTCAACATGTCAAGGATTCTCTATGAGAATGAAACAGCCTTGAGAATTTCTGATGTCTGCAAATCTGCTCTTTTTATTTATTAGGAATATTCTTTCAAATATGACACCATGTCTCAATAAATAATTTCAGTGGTAGTTAAATCTGATCTGAGCAATGCAACAGTTGGAAAATTAGACAAATCTGTTTCTTCAGGTTCATTTATATTATACAATTGCAACTTGGCTTCAAATGCCAATATTTTATTAGTTATTTGCCCAAGTATCCCATATGGTCCTTGCAATCCCAGATTAAGTATGTTGAATTCTTGTGTAATAGTGGACAAAACCTAGAAGTGGCCACTGTTTATCACTATGAAGTTAAACATAATTTTTACCACTTTCTTGTAAGAATAAAATAATTTCAGATTTCAAACTGACAAACTGTTCTAGCACTTTCCATTGCTTAGCCATCTGACAGTAATATGTAGGCCATCATCACCACAAGAAGCTTGCAATTCCTCCAGTAATTCTTAAAATTTTCAGAGATTAAATTCATCTGCTTGAATGAAATTTATAATGCTTTGGAATATATGAATGACAAAAAAACTTGCCTTGTTATAAGTATGTCTTGTGCTGTTCATTGATATAATGAAGTGAGCTGATATGCCCTTTTGTTACCTGAAAAGACATACCTATTACATACAACATAACTTTTATGTAATTTATGTAACTATAAAATACTTTTTGATTACCGGTCATGGATGCTGAATAGCCCGAACCAAGTGCAAGAACAGTTGGGAATACATGTAAAATAGGTTAGCTCAGTGAACGAAATGAACAACTGGATACTGAACTAACTAGGAGCAGTCAGCGGTGGAAATGAGACAGGTGGTCATGCGAAGAACGGCAAGTGTGGCTGAGGGAGACCGAGACTGAGACGAGCATGGGACCGAGGCTGGAAAGAGAACTGCCAAAGTGACAACCGCGACCGAAGTGAACTAGTGAACTATGAACCGATCGTTCCTTGTTCCCGTGAACTATAAGTAGACTGCCACGACCGAAGTGAGCTATAAACTGATCGTTCCTTGGAATTTGTTCCTCGGTCCTTTCGTTCATCTTGGTGAACCATTCCTTTGCACCCGTTCATTTGCAAACTACCCATCTGTAGTTAAAATGCTTTGAACCACCACATTACATTTGTTATTACTTAAATAATGTGTAGAACATGTTATGAATATCAATATACAATACAGAACTTTTAGAAGGAAACATACTAATACTAAGTGTACACTTTGCTTCTAAAAGTACCGTCATATATTGATATTCATGACATGCTCTACACATTACCTAAGTAATGCCTAAAACTAGTTGATATTTGGGTTTAAAATAAAAGAAGCTGATGGTTAAACATTTTGTACATACTATGAATCCGGTGAAGACTGGGTCTCCTACGAGACATGGTTACACCAACATATCAAGGTTTTTCATGTGGGTGATAGAAATCTGTGTAAGGCTTTCTTTGTTTCCTGGCTTTCGCTGTGCATGTTCAGTTGTTGTGCCAACTTTTGCCTTCACAAGAAATGGACAGCTTTTTATTTGATGAAATATGTAAGCTTCTTTCAATCTATTACTGCAAAGGAACACATCTCATTGTGAAGCATGTAGAATTTTACCATTGTCAGAAACACTCAAACCAATCTTACAAAGCCTGGGCTGCATAATTACACAGATTGACCTGTCATTTTAAATTTGTGACTAGTACTCATCACAGATCTTATGCTGATAATGTGTGATGTTATCATTTATATGGCTCTGGGTGGGGAAGTCTGTCAAGAAGCACTTCAATAGAAAAATCCAATGCTTACAGATGTGCTCAATATAGCACAGGCCTTTCAAGTGTCGTGGGCCGCAGGTTATCAGATTGCTTGCTGGGGTGAGGTATTGGAAGCTGCTCAATCAACTCCTGTTAGATGCACAACAAGTGTTCAGGATGACAGGGCAACTGTTGCAACAGTACAGCCTTCAACTCAGTATCATATGGGGCAATGTCAGTTATAGCCACAGCAGCAACAGGCCACATCACAGCAGCGGCCGTGTGCCACCATTCCTTCCTGCTACACAAGCATGCTGTGTGCCCTAAATACTAGGCAGTTTGCCAATAGTGTCAAAAGAAAGTGCATATTGCATTGGTGTGTAACTTCTCTTCAGACATGGTGGGCACAGTAGTACCAGTGGACATAAACCTTATCTGTACAAAAAGTGTTTCCCCAAACAAGTTGTTAATTGACTTGGATGTGTTTCATAAACCATGCTAGAGGACACAGGAGCAGCAGTGACTTTAGTAAATTCACAAACATACATGAACTTGGACTCCCCTCCACTCACCCAGGTTTCACAGAAGTGGTTAGCTGCAATAAGTAGCAGATTCAAATCCTAGGTGAGTTCTTCACTCCTGTCTCTTACAAATCTGCCATTTGCCCTCACACCTTCCTTGTTGTGGATCATTCCCATACTGCAGAGCTGTTTCGGTTAGAGGCGTTTAACGCTTTCAGCTTCTCCATAGCCAATGAGGTAAATTTAATGTCAGATCAAGTTCTGGATCAGCAACTGGACCCCTCTGCTCCTAGTTTTCATCTCTGCTTTCACCTGAACTAGGTTGTGCTACCTGCTTTCAGGCCCACATTTCCATGAAAGAGTTCACCTGCACTCATTTTTTCTGGGTACAACAGGTGCCTTTTTTGTTTTACAACTAACTCTGTCAAGGTCGAATTAGACCATTTGATGTTGCTCAATGTCACTGTTTCGTCCAGTGAATGAGCTACACCACTGGTCATTGTTAAGAAGCTGACAGGTAAGCTTCGCCTCTGCACCGACTTCAGTGTCACGATTAAAGTGCAGTCCATGGTAGATACATACCTATTGCCTTCCCATGATGAGTTGCTCGCAAAATTGTTGGGTGGTCACTAATTTTCCAAGGGTGATTTGTTGGAAGCATACCTCCAGCTGTCACTGGATCAGGCCTTTAGGCACCTCCTCGTGCCTATACCAATATTAACACTTGCCATTTGGTGTTGCTAGGATGCTCACAATTTTTCAGCCATTTTTAGAACAGCTGACAGCTTCCGTACCCAGTTGTGTCAATTACCTCATCAATATCATTTTTCAGGTCCTTCCATCAAAGACCACCTTAGCAATCCCTGATCATTGTTTTCTATTTTACTGTCTGCAGGTCTCAAGTATAATTTTGACAACTCTCATTTTTTTAGCTGCCAACTGAGTACTTAAGTTTTGAAGCTTCTCACACAGGTGTCAAAGCATTGTGTCACCATGTTGATGCAATTGTGTCTTTGCCACAGCTGACCTCCATTAGGAAACTGCAGGCACTTCTAGATAAAGTTGCGTACTACCATAAGTTTTTACCAGATGAATCCACTGTCGATCAGCCACTGCATGTACTTTTTCATAAAAATGTGCTTTTTTTTGTGGTCCCCAGCTCATGACCAAGGTGAGTTCTTCACTCCTGTTTCTTACAAATCTTTGCTTAATCTAAGCTCCATCTGTCTCCTGTCTGGCGTCTTTTCAGCTGGATCAGCATCTTGTTTTGGTGACAGGTGTCTCTCAGCATGGTCTTGGCATGATGATGGTGCTCAAATAAGAGAACGGGTCTGAATGACCCATTGCTTATGCTTCTAAGACTTTAACTACCACTCAGGCTTCTAAGACTTTAACTACCACTCAGCAGCAGTATTCTCAGACTGAAAAGGAGGCGTTAGTAATCGTTTTTACCCTGAAGAAATTTCACATCTTCTTGTATGGTTCTAAGTTCCATTTAATCATGGATCACATGGTTGCTCTTTTTAACCCATCAGCTTCCGAGCTGAACAAGGCAGCACATCATTGGAAGCTGTGCACTCTCTTCCTCTCCAATTATCATTATCAGATTCATTACCGACTACCAGCAAAACACACCAACACTGATGCCTTATCTTGCCTTCCAGTCGGGCTGGATCCAGTATTTGATCAGGACAAGTTGCTTTGTTTCTATTTCGATAATGAGAACTAGAACATGGTCGATGGTTTTTCCAATCACTAGTGTCACAATAACATCGGCCGTTGCTGTGAGTCCTGTACATAGTTAGATCCTCTCTTTTGTGCAGCATGGTTGGCCGAAATAATCTACGGTCCATGCCCCAGGTCCCTTGCATAATTACTTCTACATCCAGCACTGCCTTTCTGTGTTTCCTGGAGTTCTTTTGTTAGCTACAGAGGATGCTGCTCCCTGGGTTGTGATTTCCACTTCCTTATGCCACTGTGTACTGTGGCTTCTGCATGTTAGTCATTGTGAGACCTCTCACACCAAAGCTTTGGCCCACCATCATGTGTATTGGCCAGACATACATGTGGACATTACATGGCTCATTTCCACTTGCACTCAGTGTGTTCAGCAACAGGTGGCCCCACTATCTTCTTTTTCCTCCTGGCTGATGCCACAGCATCTGTGGGGGCATCTACATGTTGATTTTGCTGGGCCCTGTAATGGATGCCTATTCCGAGTCTCCCAATGTGGCTTGTTGTCTGTCGACATCTGCAGTGACAACTACTTTGGCCCTGTCTAAGATTTTTGCAATTAAAGGATTTCTGTTTACCGTGGTTACCAATAATGGCTCCCCAGTTTGTTTCTGAAGACTTTGCTTCTTTTTGTCAGGCTAGTGGTGTTCACATTCTCACAGCTCCCCCATTTCATCCTCAATATTATGTGAAGCTGAACGCATGGTTCAGACATTTAAAACTTAGATACTGACATACGTACCTATCAGACCCCCTGAAGCTGCTTTAGATCGTTTTTTGAGTTTGTACTGTTTCGCTCTGGTAGGGGACAAGAGACCAGCGGAGCTGCTACGTGGTCACCAACGATGGGCCCTCCTTCATCTGCTGTATCAGACACCATGCCCACTGCCATTGCCGGCTCTGTGATGGTTCATGCCTGTCTGGTCTCATGTTTTCTGCTACTGGCTGAAGTGGCTTCCTGCTGTCATCAAACATCGCCGGGGCTGGTGCCTGTGAGTTGTCTGTACTCCTGATGAGCAAACGTTCCATCACTTTAACCAGCTATGGCTGCACACTGTGGGGCCTATTCTGGAGGACTCACCATCTTCCCTGCCCCCACCAATGCCTGTTCCTCTGTCGCAGTTGGTCCCGTCTGCACCACAGAGGGGTCGCTGTCTGGCAGATAGCTGTCTGGGGTTCCTGCCTCTGCCTCTACTCTTCGACTGCGAGTCAACGGTGCAGCACCCGCTGCCGTCATCTCCATTGCTGGATATTATGCTGTGCGGCCATCATCTCCAAAGCCCCCACTGACACTTCTGATGCTGATGGCTGCTCAATGAGGATGTTGCATCCTCGGCGAGGATGTTCTGGTTGTGCCGTACAGCCCCTCACCCCTACTTGCCCATGCCTATCTGCCACATGCTGCAACAGCCACTGTTGTTGCGTGATGAAATGGATGTCAGGACTGTCATTGAGGTTTTCCATGACTTGTAATCTCACTATCTTGTGAAATCAGCGCTTTTTTTTTCATGGTACCGGTGCTTTTTGGTACCACTGGTTCTTTTTTTGTACTACGCATTTTCTCTGTCTAGTGCTTTTTTTATGTATGTATGTGGTTTGCCCACCTTCTAGGACGGAGGAGTATGTACCTTCATTCAGGGCATGTGTGATTTCACACAACAGTTCACAAGACAGTTTCATAGACCTGCTTATAGATGCCACCCGGCTTGGCACCCTGGCGCACTCTGGTGAGCCACCAAAGCAACAGCATTATTTAAGTGATCTCGAACAAGTGCTCAGCCTTTTCTTTACACTGTATTAGTGTTGTCCAGTGCTACGCACATCTGTATATTATATGTTGCTCTGTAAAGTACTATGTTCCATAAAACATGTTTGTTCTTGATATATATCAGTATACCCAAGCCATTGATATCAGGAGATACGCCTTTTTGCAACTGATTACACTGAAGACAGATGCCCTGCTTGGGTGTCAGTGAGGCGACAGTGTGGTTGATAATGAAAGCAAGACTAAAGAAAAATCAAGACATGTTAATAGGATTTATTGACCCAGAGAAAACATTTAATAATGTATTATGGTGCGGATAAATCAAAGAAATATGAAAGTAATGAGAAGTAGCAGAAATGAGAAAAGCAAGAAACTTGATATCATAATTGGAGATCACGAAGTAGATGAAGTTAAGGAATTCTTCTAATTAGGCACAAAAATAACCCATTATGGACAGAGGAAGAATTCATTAGAAGCATACTAGCACTGTCAAAATTGGCGTTCCTGGCCGAGAGAAGTCTAGTAGTATCAAACAGAGGTGTTAATTCCAGAAATAAATTTCTGAGAATGTGTGTCTGGAGTGCAGCATTGTAAGACACTGAGACATGGACAGTGGGAAAACCAGAAATAAGAGAATAGAAGCATTTGGGATGTGGTGCTACATAAGAATGTTGAAAATTAAGTGGACTGACAGGGTAAGGAAATGAATGTATGGGAAACATGACAAGGAGAAGGAACAGTACGATAGGGCAACTGTTAAGGGAATAAATTGTATGGTAGTAGAGGGAGCTGTAGAAGGTAAAACCTGTGGAGGAAGACATGAGATTGGTATATATCTAGCAGATAATTGAAGACATACGTTGAAAATCAAGTACTACTCTGAGATGAAAAGATTGACACAGGAAAGGAATTCCAGGTGGGCCGCATCAAACCAGTCAAAAGACTGATGACTCAGGGGGAGAGGAGGCCAGGCAGGTGGCACGGAACAACAATATGTTGTAATTCCAGTTCCCCCACCCCCACCCCCACCCCCCTCCCCTCCCCACCTCCCTCCCCTGTGGATCTCTGGGAAGCTGGTGTGTCTTTGGCACGACTGATAAAACAGGTTCTGGTTCATGACTGTCATGCTCTGCAACATGATAGTGTATGTTGTCAGTGTACACCCTCTGTCTACAACCATTCATCCTGACTGATAACTTGGTAGTAATCATATCAATGTATAAGGCCCAACAGTGGTACATGACGTGGTATTTCACAGGTTGTTCTCCCCTTGTTGGTGTATGTTTTGCCAGTTACCATGTTTATATAGGTGCTGGTAGGAGGGTGTACAGGACAAGTCTTACAGCAACGATGGTGGCAGGGATAGGAGCCAGAGGGCAGGGAAATGGGTGCACACGTTGCATAGTATCTGACTGGGATATTGTGGATACTGGGGGTGGAGGACAGTGAAGTGCTATTCTAGTTGTCGTGGACAAAATGACTGGCAGAATGGACATTTCAGGGCATGATTTTAGGAAGTCATAGCCTTGTTGAAGTAGCTGCTTAAGACATTCAAGACCAAGATAACATGTCTTTGAAGGGATCAGCACTATCATGATGAGTGTGATGGCCAGGGAAACCTGCTTTTGAACTAGGCTGGTGGAGCAATTAAGTCCAGGCAAGGCTGAGGTGAAAATGATGGTGTATTGATGTAAAGAGTCTGTATGTGAACAAATACATTTGCCTCAAATACCAAAGATATATGGGAGGGAACAACTGACATGGAAAGGATGGCAACCATCAAAATGTAAGTACTATTGTTTGTCAGTAAGTTTAATGTGAAGAGAAGTGTGTATCTGACCACCAGTGAGGATGAGCTCAACATCATGGGGTTCAGAATATGCCCCTATGAAATGTAATTGGGAATTGTGTGTACAGATTACAAAACTTTTAACAGGTCAGCATCACTGTGAGTCCATATGACAAACATGCCATCAATGTACCTAAACCAAGCCTGGTGCTAGAGGCTTACAGATCACTGGAAATCCCCCTCCAACTGACCCATGAAATGCATAGGAAGGAGTCTATCAGGTTCCCATAACTATGCCCTTGATCTACTTGTATGTCTGCTCTTCAAAGGTAAAGTGGTTTTTGGTAATTTTAGCATAGATACAATGATGACATCTTTGCTAAGTGCAGTAACGGTGAGTTGACCTGTTCAAATTTTTGGAATTTCTAAATATTTTCTCCCAATTAAATGTCACCTGATCCTATTCCGCATCTCATGCCACTTTCCTTGATGTTGACCTTGTCCTTACTGAGGGCCAGCTATACACTTCTGTTGACTTTAAACCACTAGCAGACAACAATATTTACATTTTGACAGTTACCATCCATTTCATGTCAGATATTCCCTCCCATACAGCCTTGGAATTCGAGGTAAATGTATTTGCTCATATGCAAACTCTTTATAGCAATACACCACCATTCTCACCTCAGCCTTCATTGGACATACACCAACATTCTCACTTCAGCGTTCACTAGACATAATTACCCCACCAGCCTAGTTCAAAATCAGATTTCTTTGGCCATCACATCCAATCCTGGTACTGCTGATCCCTTCAAACAACCACTTAGGAGTACACCTCTTGTCACTCAGTATTATTAATTGGCTACTTCAACAAGTCTACGAATTCCTAAAATCATGCCCTGAAATGAGGTCCATTCTGCTCGACATTTTGCCCATTGCACCTAGAATAGCTCTTTGTCAACCTCCCAATCTCCACAACATACTAGTCAGATGCTATGCTCCTTCTGCATCCATTTCCCTACCCTATGGCTCCTAACCTGTGACCATCCCCACTGTATGGCTTACCCTGTGCA
Organism: Schistocerca gregaria; assembly: GCF_023897955.1. Taxonomy (NCBI): domain Eukaryota; kingdom Metazoa; phylum Arthropoda; class Insecta; order Orthoptera; family Acrididae; genus Schistocerca; species Schistocerca gregaria. Next base: position 770,746,305 of record NC_064920.1, read on the forward strand.
TCCTCCTGCCACCTCCGATACTGATGACTCTGAAACAGGCAGAACATAAACTATCAAAGGGAAAGCCATCTGTAAAATGACCCATGTCATACACCAGCTGTACACTGTTCAGCTTTTTACATTGGTATGACTACCATCAAGTTGTCAGGCGAGATCAATGGACTAAGAGTGTGTCCATTGGCAACATGCAAAATCCTGTTGCAGAGTATACACTACAACAAGACACTCGTGTGTTTCTTCACACATACAATCTGCATTCTTCCCCCAGACACTAGCTTCTCAGAACTCCGCAAGTGGGAACTGGCATTACAAAATGTCCTTGGTTCCTGCCACCCATCTAGCCACTGATAAAAACAAAGGAACTTGGAACAGAAAGCAAATGAAACGCCCAAGGAAGTTTACAGTTGATCAATATGCAATAAAGTTACAGTGAACAGGTACAATATAAAAGCCATGGTTTTCATTTCATGATATTGTATATCTGTATGTTGTGTAACAAACAAAAATGTATAGGGATGAATGTTAATAGTCAGTTGCAGCAGTGTGAACACACAAAATACTTGCACACATAATATCATCAGCATGTTATGCCTTTCAATCCTTTACTGGTGTGTAACAGCCTGTCTCTTAGTTATCATACATGCTATTCACATATCTACTCAGTTTTCTGCTATACAGTTCTTAAAGGTTGTCAGAAATGTCTGCAACCAAAAGTCATATTTGAGTTGCACTCATTTCCGATAACCTCCATGTACCAAAGTTGCAGTGTTCCACACCCATAATGGATTTTGTTAATTTTTTTTGGGAACAATGCAAATAATATTAATAGTTTTCACTACAGAATAAGGAAGTAAGAATAATAAGAAAATTCATCAGATGGACTTTGTGCAAAGATTTGTTCACAACATTGAGGATTTCAACCACACAGTACTTTAAGAACCAGCTATACACATAAAAAACCATGATAATTACTACAAAAACAGCTCTCTCTGTGAACCACAACTCTCTACATTTACCAAAAAATATCATTATGGAACATTAAACAACAGTTTGTACCAAGGAAAAAAATAGTACTATAAATAGTCTAAAGGGACAAAAGAGTTAACTAAAACAAACATATTAAAAAAAAAGTATCTGCTGAGCAAGATATTCTGTACAGTAAAGGACTACTTGCATAACACACAGTAGAGGCATTGGTAAAAATACAACATGTGTAAATAATAATAAAATAACTCCATCTTTTCACAACATATTTTTCGACTGTGTGGTTTTCTGGAAATCTTTTCAAGGCTCTCCAATGGATTATACTAACATCTTATCCCTTCTGAGGCTAACACCTCACTCATTATGGAGGGATGTAGTCTCAATTTTGGAAGCAAGCAGATGGGGAAGCTATGAAACACAAAATGCAAAACCAAACATAGTTGTCATAATCTTGATGCCTATTGACAGTGCATGTAATGTGTGCAGTATCAGGTGTTCACTGAGAAATGAATGAACAGTTCAGCACTAGCTTTTCACACTATGAAATAATGTTTGCAACAGCATATGAAGAAAACATTATTGTTCACTAGAGATAAATCAAATGAAGTTATGCTGCTGTTAAAGGATTGTATCTTTATTCAGGAGAAAGGAGACTCTAATCCTCAGCTGATCATCATCATTTAGATTTTCCACTGTCTCCCTACTGTAGGTCATCATCATGTTACACCTTTAAATTTTGTCATTGGTGTGTAACTTGCCAAATTAGATATGTAAGTATCCAAATATGTATACACGAAATTTGTTTATTGTACTTAAACTGTAATACCCGTACCGTTGTAAAAATGATCCACAAATGAATAAAACTAACTACTACTGATACGGATTTTGATGAATAAATACTTTCCTTACTTTAGCTGCAGCGGCCCAAAGGACTATTCTGTAAGACAAAAGGGAGTGGAGGTATGTAAAGTACGCTGGTACCTTAGCCTTGAACACAAAAGACGTTCCAAACTGATGTTCTTTATTATTTTATTGATGCGTTGTCTCTGTTTTAGATTGTTATCTAGATGACTGCCTAAGAATTTTACACACAGTGGTTCATTAATATATGACACTATTAATGGTGGCAGTTGTGGTACCATAAAGCACCTGAAACTGCAATTTGACTCTTCATGTGATTGATAACTGTTCACTGAGAAGTTGTTGTAGGCCTCTTCAGCCATCATCAAAGCTGTATCTGGTGTTGCTAGGTTGTTTTGTCAATAAAAATGTTTTAACCTTCCACCAGTCACACCAATATTTGTTACATAAGTGGTCATGTGTTCCACAGCATGTTGTTTTGCTTCTATTATTAGTCTTATTTTAGATTAAATAACATATTTTAACAATTTTGTGTTCAAAATAGAATGTGTTTTTGGGTATATAACAGTATTAAACTTTTTTATGATATAAGAAACAAACAAAAACAATTTTAAAATGTAAAACATTTATTGTTATCTGTATTACAACTGAATCTAATTATTTACAATTTTGAATTGTTTTTTTTATTGACAATTATTGCAAATAGTTTTTAAAGATTGATTTTTTCATATGAAATGACCATACATACTACACGCCATTGTTGCGGAGCTGTTTTTTGTTCTCCCACAGAGGGTGCACGCTCCACCTGCCTTTATTTCTTGAGGATTCGACAAAGCTGAAGTTGAGGGTTGTGGATATTGGAGCTGTAGAAATGCTTTGAGGGCTATTGGAAGGCAGGTAATCTTAGTCCTGGAATACATATGTTCATCAGAAGTTCAATGGACAACATTTTCAGAAAAATTCTATGTAAAATGGGTCTTTCATTTCCTTTCAGCATTATATACAGCACCTGGGAATTCATTCCAGCTCTATTTATAAGAGTGGAAAAAAATCAATAAGGGACACCTTCTTGTTGTTCTGGCTACACTATATGTAGCACATATCTTTTCCACTGTGTGTACACACCACATTTGGTCCTACTCTAATCCAGAATAATGTCTTGTAGTGCATTTTCTGGATCATGTCTCCGCTATCATGGAATATACACACGATAGTAACTGTTTTATTTATTTTTGTTACATACAACATGTGAGTTCGGTCTTTTGGATAACCAAATGTTGGAGAAACAGTATTAGAGAAGGAAAGTTGCTACTCACCATATAGCGGAGATGCCAATTCACGATAGGCACAACAAAAATATTCACACAATTATATCTTTTGGCCACTAAGGTCTTTGTCAGCAATAGACACACACACACACACACACACACACACACACACACACACACACACACACACACACACTCAACGCAAACGCTACTTGCAAGCACATCTCCAGTCTCAGACAACTGAAACCACATTGCGAGCTGCAGCACCAATGCATGATGGGAGTTGCGACTGGGTGGGGGTAAGGAGGAGGCTGGGGCAGGGAAGGGAAGGGATATAGACATACAATCTCTTACTATTCTTCTTGAGCAATGTAAAATTTTTACTAAGTTATTTTTTCCCAATTTTTGAAGATTTCAATAAACTTCATTTCACTACTTCATAACTTCATTCTTCCCAATACAAAAATCTTGAGCCCTTGTTTAATCTTCATCCTCTCCATAACTACTCTCAACTTCACTTTGTTCTTTCTTCCTCACTCAAATCAGAATCACTTTCCTCAAAATTTTGAGTTGATTGATTTTGAACTTTTCTTTCAGTCTCTTCTTCTTCTAATTTTTGCAAAATTCTAGAAATGTCTTCAAGTTCTACTGGGGTCCATGTAATACAAACATTCCAAAGGTGAACTATTCTACTCACTATCAAAAAAGAATTGTACTTACTTTATGTAAAAAACAGTTCAACGAAGAACATACGTGAGTGAAAGCAATGAGAAAGAGAACAGTCACAGATTGTATTCTGTACAACAGCCAGGCACATACTGACTAAATTGTTTATGGCCAGAAAAGTACCCGTAACAAAGGGATAAGGACGGACAGGCAGCAGGAAAAGTACTGTTGCAAGGAATACCTGGTGCCAGTATTCTGAGAAGCTAACTGGCTGCAATGGGCAGTTAAAATAATACAGGTGTTGTACAAAATACAATTGCACAACCTGTGGAGGTTAAGGTCTTTTGTAGATCTTATATGCAAGCCAAGAACATGAGTGGGCCCTACACTGTACCATACTGCTGCAAACTAAGTTTGTTTTTACAAGTATTTCCGTGATGCAGTTTGTCAATAGAATCCTCTGCTTTCCATAAAGAAGATCTTGTCAAATCAAGAGGAATTATAAATGTTTCAGCTTATTAAGGAGAATTTGATGGTGCACAAAATCAGAGGAAATGTCAAAGAACACTCCAGCAGGAAATATTCTTGTGTAGCTATGTCAGGACCTGATGTGGCTTCCTCTGCTATGACTACCCTTATAGAACCAACTGTAGGACATTACCGACCTATATTGTGAAGAATAACACATGCACTTGTAGACGACTTTTTAAAAATTTTTTAAGGATAGGTCTTCATGATATAATTTAGTTCTAATCATGAAAATGTCAAGCCTTGTGGTACACTGATAAAGCACAGGCCTGGGAATTGAAAGGTGAAAGGAATGAATCCTAGTTGGACAACAGATTTTTTCTGATTTTAATCTAGCATTTACCTCTCAGTGGTGTAGAGATTCAACAGAAATGAAACATGGTTCAAATTTCACATTAAACTGTAGGTCCACTACCTCAGATTGGAAAACTGGTGTAGGCTAGGTGCATGCCAGCCACCAAAGTATTCCATCCTAAAGGCATAAATTCAGGATCAGAAAAACATTGTAAGCATTATTTGCAATATGTATACAACTTTCTGTTTTCTGAAAACAATTTCTGCACCTGGGAAAGTCGGGATTTGCAAATTATTGTTGTGAGGATGCTGTCTTATAGCAAAATCTACAATTGTTTTTGTTTCTTTTAACCCGCCAAATCATTTGGAGAGCACAAGACATAGAAACAGCCATGACCATTTTTCTTCAGTTGTACAATCAATCTTTTAATCCTGTTGAACACAGTTTACAACTTCCCAGGATTATCATGATCACCAAGTGTATATACAAAGTACAGCTGGTACAATTTGTGTATTGTTGGAGTGATCAAATAAAGACGTAAACAAACCACACATAAAGCAAAAATTGCTCAGGTGATTTAAACAGTTTTAGAGCACATCATCAAATCTGAAATAAAATATAACATGTTGGTATGTATGCAATTGATAACCTTTGAAAGGATAGATGCTACTCACAACAGAGGGGTTGTTGAGCTGCAGACATGCATAATGAAAATGACTGCTAGATATTATTCAACTATCAGACATAGACAACAAAAGTAACAAGGGAATGGTCCAATCTGATATGTCAAAAATCCTCTAAAAATGTTCATATAGGAAGAATGAACCAATAGAAATGTACTGTCAACCTTTTTTTTTCAGCTACACCATTTTGCTGCACAAAAAAAAAAAAACACTTATAACTGGTTTCTACAATCCTTCCAGCCTAGTGCGCAAATTGGCAAGTAAGCAGATGACAACAAGTAGCATTAAACCTGAATTTTAAACACTTATCGGAAATGTCTCAAATCAGTAATTTTTTGAATCACTTGTTACACAAGTGATTTGTAGGGGAAATAAAATCAAGGCAATGTAAGATGTTACATTACAATGACTTCCATCAGTCAGGAATTTAATTTATTTATTAAATATTTTATAATAATTCCTGTAGCACAATTCTTATGATAATTTTTTAATAAAGTATATTTTGTGATGTTTAAAGCTTTCCCGGCGTACTGATTGTTCCATAAAAACATGGGAGAACTGCCGGATATCAGTAACTCTCTGCCACGATATTTCATGGGCTAAAGCAAACTGGAGCCATGATAAAGCTGTGACGAGGCAAACTGCCAAGATTGACAGACTTTCTAAACAGATGCAGCAGGAAGTTCCAACTCGACGATCTGTTGTTAATTTGACAGAGAAAACTTTAGAGGATGTGACTGTGTCTGTGCTAGCAAAAGAACTGAATTTTGCTCCTACGCCTGTTTCACCGCCACTAGTGGATTTCATCAGTGCCATTGAAGAATCTGTACACCGTCTTGATACAGATGAAGCAGAGGAAGTTCATCGAGAGTCTTTCTGTGTATTGACCAGGGGTGCACCAATGAAGAATAACATCTCGCCCATGGAGAGGATAGCCCTCCGTAACTTACGAGCAGATGTGGATACAGTAATCTTAAAATCTGACAAAGGAAACGCTACTGTCCTCATGCCAAGGGATGACTATATTAATAAGATCAATGTTTTATTGTGTGATTCAATGTATCGCAAAATCAATAAGGATCCCACGAGCCGAGTAGTGTGAAAAACAGCAGAACTTTTATCAAATAGTCCTCTACCGAAGGAGGTTATCAAGAGACTGAAACTAAACAGTTCAGTTCCACCTAGGCTATATGGACTGCCTAAGATCCACAAGGAAAATGTGCCATTACGTCCAATTGTGAGTAACATTGGAGCAGCCACCTACGATCTTGAAAAATTCTTGGCATCTTTGCTCAAACCAATGATAGGCAAGTGTGCACATCACATAAAGAATTCTGGTGATTTTATCAGTCGACTTCAGTCACTACAACTGCAAAGTAGTGACTTATCGGTCAGTCTTGATGTGGTTTTACTGTTCACAAAGGTGTCTCTGGTGGACTCACTACACCTCATTGGCAATATGTTTGGTGCAGACATTACAGTGTTGTTTGAGCACACTCTCTCCTCTACATATTTTATATTTAACAACGAATTTTATAAACAATCTGATGGTGTCGCCATGGGGAGTCCTTTGTCTCCCCTGGTGGCCAATCTTTTTATGGAGGATTTTGAGGAGAGAGCACTCACCTCTGTCACTTTTAAACCAACAGCATTTTGACGGTACGTTGACGACACTTTTATAGGGTGGCCCCATGGTCTGGACCGTCTCCAAGAATTTTTACATCACATGAACTCCATACATGAAAACATAAAGTTTACCATGGAGATAGAAAAAGATGGTTGTCTGCCATTTTTAGACGTCTTGGTGCGACGGAAGAGTGATGGCGCACTTGGTCACTCAGTGTACAGAAAGCCCACTCATACAGACCTGTATCTACAAGCTACTAGTTGCCACTATCCAGCACAAACAATGGGCGTTCTCAAAACCTTGGTCCACCATGCCCCTACTATCTCTGATGCCGACAGTCTTCAAGCGGAACTGGAACACCTGCAAAAAGTATTTTTGAAGAATGGCTTTTCACCTAGGCAAGCGAACAGAGTGATGAAGACCTACAAACGACGGAACAAGGAAGAGGAAGAGGCCTTCAGGTCGACTGTTTATCTACCATTTATTGGGAATATTTCTTCACAGATAAGCAGAATATTGAAAAAGTATCAAGTGAGAGTCATCTTTCGTCCTCCTTCCAAAATTTCATCACTGGTGGGATCCGTTAAAGACGACCTGGGCCTGCTTAAACCAGGTGTTTACAAAATTCCGTGTGAATGTGGGAAATCATATATAGGGCAAACGACACGAACTGTGCAGCAACGCATTGTGGAACACCAACAGCATACTCGCCTTCTCCAACCCACCAAGTCCGCAATCGCCGAACATTGTATTTCCACAGACCATTCCATGAATTACGACGACACAAAAATTTTGGCCCATACATCAAACTTTTGGAGCTTGATTATCAATGAATCTGTGGAAATAAGATTGTCTGACAACGAGACTCTCATCAATCGAGATAGCGGTTATCAGCTAAACTCTGCTTGGAATCCTGTTATAGAGAAACTTCGTAGTCGACGTAGTTATCTGCATAAAGATGGAAATCGACCTGATACTGATACGCAGGCTTTCACAGTGGAGGGCGCGAGGCGCAGCGCACGGAGCCGTTATGAACGTGCACGCTGAGCAGTGCATGCGCAATGTCACTTTAGAAGGCTTTAAATAGTGGAGCTCAGCGCGTACTCGCCAGTACTACTACAGTAGCATTCACCTGAAGATGGCCAGAAGACTCTGCACCAAAATATCGTGGCAGAACATTACCGATATCCGGCAGTTCTCCCGTATTTTTTTTTTTATGGAACAAAGTATATTTTACTAACAAAGAAACAGTACCTTGTTTATTCCCTGTAGGGGTCAATGGAAGTGTCGGATTCCACATGTCTGCTTTGTCCTGTGACATATGGGTGTTGTGGTGTGTGATGTCCTTACAGCATGGAGTTTATGAGTAGGTTTTGTTTGTAGTAGTTGTGTGTGATGGTGCCCTCTGGTGATGTGTTTGTGTATGTTCTGAGTGTAATGTGTTGTACTGGCTTCATTTTAGCATTGGTGTTGAATGTGTGAAGTCGTTGGCAGTGTTGGAGCTTGGGACAAAAGTTTTGGAAGTTATTTCAGTGACTTATCAATTAATTTTTGTTTGTTTGTGTGTTTGGTGTTTTTGTTAGGTGATATTGGTTTGCTGTTTTTGGTGTGGTATGATGTTTAATTTATTGTGTGGCTTATGGTGTTAAGTATGGATATGATGATGATATCGTTTTTTGGATCTGTTCTTCTCGAGTTATAATGTTTTGTGTACTTATGGTGTACTGAATGTGTTTTAATTTATGTAGGGATATTTTATTTTTAGGTTTTTGAGGTTTTGGTTTTATTTTTCATAGTTGTAGGTGTTGGCTTTTTGGTATCAATAGTTGTGGTTGACCTATACACGTCAAAGGAAATGTCCAATTCCAATTTTCATAGTTTTAGCTGTAGGTGTTGGTGTTTTGGTGTCATCAGCTGTTGTTGACCTATATGGATCAAGGGAGATGTCCGGTTCAAATTTTCATTGTTTTAGCTGTAGGTGTTGGTGTTTTGGTATCATCAGCTGTGGTTGACCTATATAGGTCAAGGGAAGTGTCCAATCCTGTATTTTTTTGTGTGTGTATTGGAATGTTTTTATTTTGTTTTATTTTTTTGGTCTTTTTTTGGATTTTTTTAGTGTTATATTTAGCTTGTCCTGGTGCTAAAACTTCCAATTTCCTGCAGTTGTCCTGTTAGTTTGTTTGTATTTCTGGAGGGGGGTGTTACTGTCTTATTTATATGCATTTACATGTTTGTTGCCCTGTGTATATTGTGATGTCATAGGCGCAGTATTGGAGACGCTTAGAATAGCCATTTCCATCATCTTAATGATGTCATGTGTCAAAGCAGATGGGTGGAATTGGACACATCTGTAATCCCCCTGTAGTCATCACAAAAATGCGAAATATGTATTGTAAGATGAAAACAAACATTTTCCTTACACCAGGCACATCCAATAAAAGAAAATGTAATGTGTTCTGACACTTCACAGTTATTACTAGTTTTATTTAAAGAGAACTAGGAAGCAGTAAGAAAAGTTCCACATACTATGTTCCACCCCAGGCATACTTCATCAAATTTGTAAAATGTGGTGATGTAAACTGACAACGCAGAAATAACTAAATTTTAACAATACTCTTCTACTCATAAATCAGAAAGGATGAGTGAGAAGCTATCACAAACTTTACTGTCTGACAATTTTCTGAAAAATCCTGTACATTGTCAAAAAAATTCTTTATTGACAGGCTGAATCACACTGTTAATTCCTGGTAGAATCTGAATTATATTAACAATATTTTCATCCTCCCCCTAAAGACAGAGGTGTCATCATGTCCAGGCCAAGAGTACAACAAAAGCAATGAATTAGTTCCTGCAAATGGTGTGATGATATTCTGGATGTAACACTGGAAATAATTCTCTCCTATTTTCCAGATTTTGCGATGTCGATTACAAGATTTTTGTAAGCAAACATTGGGCACAGTTCTTGCACTAAACCTTAATGATTGAATTTATACACAATATTTTTATGGAGAAGGTTCATCTTCACATGAGCTATGAATTCCTCTATAGTATTACGTATTACTGACATCTCCTCCACACTTTGTGGTGAACTTTGTAATTTTGCAACTTCCTTTTCCGTATAATTTCTTGTATCTGTTGAACTTTCCAATAGGCGTGCTTTCTATTTGGATATGGGCAGTCATGCGTATCTTGCAGATACCACTTGTTGTTAATAAACATTATGTCTTTATAAACATTAAATATTTGTTATAAAAGTAATATTAGGTATTATTTGTGGGTTATACAAAGAAAAGAAAGTTAAAAACTTTATTTAAAAATAAAGTTATGTTTTAAAACATACATTTCCTTTGCACAGCATCTTGAGGTACTGATACTTTCTTTCTGTGTATAATGTCATATTTATACAGGATTATGCTTGAAATTTTGCTTTCTCAATATACTAAAGTTATTTAGAAGTTGAAATATAATCAATGTAAACATTTCTTGAATGATGTAAATAAAACCTACAGTCTGTATAGCTCACACTTGAAACAGGTGATTATATAGAAGCTGAAATACAATCATTGCAAATACTACTTGAATGCTGTAAACAAACTGTGCAGATATTTTACATTTGAAACAGATTATTCTCGTTTTCTTACTAATTAAACATGCGCTACATCTTTTTTTCAGAGCCTCCTGAGGTTGACCTTCTCCTCCTCCTTGTTGCTGTTGGTGTTCATCTTCTGTGTGCCACACATTTAAAACTTTTGAACGGAGGTCTCCAGTTAATTTAATACTTCTCCTTTTTACATGTTTCTTAACTACTTCATTTGAAAGCTATCTGGGATATTTTCTTCTCCTGAGATTGTTGCTGGTGCTTCCTTTCCAGAATATAAATGAATTTATGGCAGCAATGTTCATCACACACACACACACACACACACACACACACACACACACACACACAAAAAGATTTTTCCATTGTTGTGAATGCTGGATATCAACCAAACATTCTTGTACTTTTTTGGCACATTGAAACAAGTGTTGCCTCGTTGTGAAAGCCAGACAGACTTGAGTGGGGCTCTCACTTTCTGGTCATTGTGAATTCTGGAATCTGAGGCTTATTTATACGTAACATGCGAACGTATGAAATTTTTTTTTAATGCCAATTCCTTTACCAAATCTTAATAGGTAAACCAATTGTTGGCCATGATATTTCTCCCACTGTAGAAAATGGGTGCTGCTAACCATTTCAGGATGTCGGATGTTTTACTGCTTACATTAAATGGACCTTCTGGTTGTTTTCCAGCATATATTTCCATATTATATGTATAATGTACCAGGTGTACAATTTTGCTTCCACCGTTTTCTCCCCAACATTTGAGGCTTTAATGAAACACATTGGTTACACATGTACCATTCAAAGTATTTTCCACCACTGGCCACTACTTTCTCTCTTCTTCGGGCAGTGTATGAATCCCGCATCGAAAAAATTGTTCATCTTTTGAAGTGATCCATGAATCGATCCAATTTGTGACTTCTCCATGAGATTGGATAAGTTGGTCAGCCTGGCCATGCACCATTGATCTAAACAGGTGATAGTCAGAGAGAGCAATGTCTAGAGAATACGTTGGGTGGGGTAGGACTTCCCATTTTAACATTTCCAGGTACATTTTGACCTGTTTTGCAGCGTGGGGTCAAGCGTTGTTGTGCTGCAAAATCACTTTATTGTGTCTCTCACTGTATTGTGCCCATTTGTCTTTTACTGCTCTGCTCAAACACATAACATCTATATCTACATCCGTACTCCGCAAGTCACCTGACAGTGTGTGGCAGAGGGTACCCTGAGTACCTCTATCGGTTCTCCCTTCTATTCCAGTCTCGTACTGTTCGTGGAAAGAAGGATTGTCGGTATGCATCTGTGTGGACTCTCTGATTTTATCCTCATGGTCTCTTTGCGGGATGTACATAGGAGGGAGCAATATACTGCTTGACTCTTCGGTGAAGGTATGTTCTCGAAACTTTAACAAAAGCCCATACCAAGCTACTGAGCATCTCTCCTGCAGAGTCTACCACTGGAGTTTATCTATCATCTCCATAATGCTTTTGCGATTACTAAATGATCCTGTAACGAAGCGCGCTACTCTCCGTTGGATCTTCTCTATCTCTTCTATCAACACAATCTGGTACGGATCCCACACTGTTGAGCAGTATTCAAGCAGTGGGCGTTTGATAACAAGCACCTGTGATTGTTTCACTTGGTTTTAACACCTCATAGTACACGGCGCCAAGCTGGTCCCACCAAATGCAGAGCATGATCTTAGAGCCGTGAATATTTGGTTTGGCCGTCAACGTAGAAGCATGGCCAGGATATCCCCATGATTTTTTGCGTTTGTGGTTATCGTAATGAACCCATTTTTCGTCCCGAGTCACTATGCAATGCAGAAATCCTGTTTTTGCCTCTGAAGCAACTGTTCACAAACTCACAAATGCCGTTCAATCAAGAACGATTTTATGATGCAGATACAAATCGACTAGTGTTTGGATGAGGTTAAGTTGACTGAGGTCCATGCTAACTGCCTAACATCTGTAATCTGTTTCTTTCGACCGCTACTTAACACTGTCGCCACCTATGGCAAATGGCGGAAACAGAGTTGAACACCTCGTAGCTGAGAGTTGACCAAAGGATAAATTTTTATGCCATATTTGCCTTTTTTGGAATATATTGTATGAAACTGCATCTACCTCAAAAAGCCTAGAGTTTTTCATCGATTGTGGCATTTTTGCCAAGTAAATAGCGCATTTGACAGTTCACAACAAATTCTTCAAAAATAATTCTTATAGGAGCTAGGCAGTCAGTTTTTCTTCATTCTCCTCTTTTTTCCACATCATCAAAATGAATAGATTGCAATAAAAACTGTAATATTTTTATACTCATGATAGTTAGGAAGCAATCCATCCGCCATTAGTAATCGATATTCAGACAATTTGTGTGGTACATGCCACTGAGATAAAGCAACCCGAATATGGCTTTAATTTCCATTGTGTCTGTCTGTTGAGCATCTCTTGAACAAGCATAGTTATCTTGTATGGTAACAATAAATTTGTTTGTATTTTCTATAATATGTTGAATCCTTGTGTCAGAAATGACACATTTTCATGAATCTAGAATATTAATCACTTTTTCACAGGTCCGATTACTCTGGGTAGATGAAGTAAAATATTTTGTTTACCTCGTCTTTGCCTGTTCCTTGCCTTTTTTTGCCATGACCAAAACTCAATTATTTTTTATTTTTCCTTTGAACAGCTTGAAATGTCAATTTGGTGCTCTCATCTTCGTCATCTTCTGAGCTGGCCTGAGCACTCAGTTCCGTATTCAGTATTCAGTTTATTCACCATTGACCACGTACAGCGGAATAGGTCTGAACATTAAATATAAAATTAACAATAACTTTACAGTAAAGTTTTTACAATTTAATTCCTTTTCTTTTAGGAATATTCTTATAAAATGGGTGTTTGAGTAACCAGTCATAAACCTTACATTTGAAAATATTACTGGTCAGTGACCGAGCAGATGCTGGAAGTTTATTGAAGAGTTTTAAACTCATTATTTTGGGTGAGTTTGCAGTCTTTGTGAGTCTGTGTCTTGGTATGTCGAAGTCCAGTTTGCCTCTGGTGTTGTGGGGGTGTATGTTCTCTCTGATCTCGAACTCATTTAAGTTGCTTTTGACATAAAGCAGTGCTGTGTAGATGTATAGATTCACAACAGTTAATATCATGTGTTTGATAAAGAGGGGGCGGCAGTGTTCCTTGGGCTTAGCTTTGCTTATCATTCTGATTTCTCTCTCTCTCTCTCTCTCTCTCTCTTTTTTTTTAATTTTCAGAATTTCACTGACAAAGCAAGAATGTCCCCATAACAAAATGCTGTAGGAAATGTGTGACTGAAAGAGGCCAAAATATATCACCTTTAGATACTCATCAGTGACTACATCTGTCAGTCTCCAGATCAGATAACACACTCTTGCTATTCTCTTGCAGATATGGCTAATGTGTTCCTCCCAGTTTAATTTTGAATCAATGTGGAATCCTAACAATTTTATTGATTTGCTTTCAACAGCTGTAGTTAAACCCAGAATTGGTTCTTGTGTTTTATCAGGATAACACAGGAGTTCATTAGAAGAAAACCCATCCCTTACTAGTTCAATTTTTCCTGTGTTGCCTGATGCAGTTCTGTTGTGTCTTGGTGTGTATTGAGCAATGTTGTATCACCTGTATAACACACAATTGAATTTGGGCCTACATGGTAAGGTAAGTCATTAATTGCAATGATGAACAGAAAAGGACCTAGGACCGAGCCCTGAGGCACTCCAGTCCGAACTTCCTTCAGTGAAGAGCATCTATTTTTAATTGATACAAACTGTCTCCTGTTACTTAAGTATGATTCAATTACATCCAAAGATTGTTTGTGTATGCCATAAAATTCCAGTTTTGCAAGTAAGGTGTTAGATGGTATGCAGATGAAGGCTTTGCTAAGATCGCAAAGTATGACTGATACTAGATCCTTATTTTCGAATGCACCTGGTTAACAACTTCAGTGACAGCAGTAGTGGTATTTTTACCATGTTGATATGGAAACTGTCTGTTGGAGAGGAGATCATGCTTATCAAAATAGTTATTTAGTTGACTGTACATTACATATTCAAAAAAACCTTAGAGAAAATCGGGACAATAGAAAATGGTCGATAGTTTTGGGGCAGATGCTTATCTCCCTTTTTAAAGACTTGTGTGTGGGTTTGTGAATTATATTGGTTGATGATATCCCATGCTGCTTTACATTTGTTGGGAGCACTTTCAATGTAATGTTCACATGCTTGTTTTTTGGCCAAGGACAGTTTGTCTTTGTAGATTTTTTTTACATTTTAGATAAGTTCTATAAGAAGTATTATCTAGCTCAGGTCCTTGTTTACAAGAATTTTTATATATTCTGTACAGTCTGAGCATCTCCTCCCTAGTGAGAGCTAGCTCCTCTGTATACCATTTTAGCTGTTTGTTTTTCTGTTTATGCTTAGGGCTGTTTATGCTTAGGGCTACTTTTGATTAACGGTTAGCAGGAGCACCATAACTCTATGAGTATTTCCAGGAAGTTGTTAAACACAATCTCACCAGCACCCTTCCCAGGTTGTGTGTTGTATATAAAATCCCAGTTAACATTAGATATTCTGTCAATAAATAAATTAATATATTCATCTTTCTGCCCTCTTACCCATGTGGCATTAGACTTGATTCTGACTGATTTGTCTGATTTAGGCAATTTATCACAGGAGAATGTTAAAATCAATGGTTCATGATCAGCTAGGGCTCCACTGGCAAGTCTGACGTCATACATATCTCTAGAAATATTTACTATAATATTATCTAAGCACGCCTTATCCTGTGTTGGTGTGTAATTTGTACATTGTAAATTTAGTGATCTTAAGGTATTAAAAAAACGTTCCAGTAACATGTTCATCACTGTTGGCCATTTCAATGTTGAAATCACCACAGATAATTAGTTTTATGTTAGATTTTAGTATTTTCCTCATAAGCAGCTCAAATCTTTCGAAAAATGTATTTACATCTCCTTCTGGTGTTCTATATAAGCTAACAATTTTAGTATTCTCAACATTTAGTCTTATACAGCTAAATTCTCCATCTAGTTCCGCACAGTAAGAGCTAACATCTATTTTAGTAAACATTATACTATCTTTAACAAATATTAGGACACCTCCATTCTTTCTTTCACTTCTACACATAATGTCTCCAACAGCATACCCTTGAGGAACGTATCCTCCTCCTTCACATCACTGTCCTCTATAAACCTGTTGTCCTGTTCATCCTCATCATCGGTATCATGCATAATTGTTAGCTTCAACATCCAAATGATTGTTTAAATTATACGTCTCTTTGTCCACCATAGTAACTAAGAAATAAATATGAAACGAAACTCTATAAATAACATGATGCAATCATTGAAGGTCGCACATATCTGACACATACAATTTAGTTTAATTTCATTGAAGATTCAAGACACATGTAAATTCACCATGTACACTACTTTAAATTACTAGTAAGCATTTAACAATAAATAAGGCTAAATGAAAAGTAAACAACTTAAATGGAGGGTCGTGCATATTCCTCAGACACAAAACACGTGTTACTAGCTTGCTTTTTACAGCATGGGCAGCAGCCAGGACTGAAGTGGTGGTCGTCGTGGTTAGTGTTTAACGTCCCGTCGACAACGAGGTCATTACAGACGGAGCGCAAGCTCGGGTTAGCGAAGGATTGGGAAGGAAATCGGCCACGCCCTTTCAAGAAATCATCCCGGCTTCTGCCTGAAACGATTTAGGGAAATCACCAGGACCGAAGTAGGGTGGGGTCAAAAGAGGAGGCTAGAACAAAGTGGATATTTCCCTCCCTCCTGCTTTCCCAGAAAAGGTAACGAACATTGTCGCTGTGTATCTGACACATACACTCACCTATTGGAAGGTTAACCAGCTGAAGGTGCATAGAAGTCAGTAATGTTCCTTTCACTTGAAATTCAGGTCCTTCAGTCTTATGGATCTCCCACGATAAAGGAGCATTGACTCTCCCAAGGTGCTCTAAAGTAAACAGGGGATTGGAGGGGGGGGGGGGGGGATCACTTCTGCAAGAGGACACGTATATGTTAGAGGAAAAGGGGCAGATGGGGGAAAGGAATCAGGTCATAGAAGGTCTGCATAGGGGACAGAAGGCGTATATGGAAGGCGATGCAGAGTGCATGTCACTTGAGGATCTGAAGTGTGGCGGAGATCCAGGCGGAACGGGCATAGCAAAGGATGGAACAGATCAAGGATTTATGGGTGTGGAGGATGGTAAAGGGGTTCAACCCCCATGTCCAGCCAGAGAGGAGTTTAAGGAGACAGATGCAGTTGACGACTTTGGATTGGACAGAGCAGAAATGAGGGGTCCAGGTAAGGTGACAGTCGATGGTGACTCCAAGATATGTGAGGGTGAGAGAGAGGCAGACAGTGCGTGCACAGATGGTAAGGGAAAAATGAAGGATACAGAAGGAGGGAGTGGTACGACCTAGGATGATTGCCTGGATCTTGGTACGATGGATTTTTATGAGCCACTCATTACACCCTGTGGCAGAAAGGTCAATGTGATTCTGGAGAAGGCGTTGGGATTGTCGTGAGGGCAAGGAAGGTGGTGTCATTGGCATACTGCAGGAGGTGGACTGGAGGGGGGGGGGCACATCTGCTATGTGCAGGAGGTAGAGGAGAGGGCCGAAGGCAAGAGCCCTGGGGCACACCTGCTGAGGGGTAGAAGGTGTGGGAATCGGTGCTATGGATGGTGATGTAGAAGGGGCAGCAGGATGGGCAGGAGGCAATCAGATGGATATAGTTGATAGGAAGGGTGTAGGTCTGGAGTTTAAACAGGAGACCGAGATTCCATACACGGTCATGGACCTTTTCGAGGTCTAGGGATACAAAAATGGCAGAGCGACGAGAGTTAAGCTGGAGGGAGAGGAGATGGGTGAGGTATAGGAGTTGGTCATCGGCAGAGACAGAAGGTCAAAAGCCACATTGGTTGTTGGGGAGGAGGTGGTGTTGGCGAAGGTGGTGATGGATGAGCAAGGTAAGGATGGATTCCAAGAGCTTGCTGAACACTGAGGTGAAAGAAATAGGGTGACAGAAGAGGCATCAGACGGAGCCATGTTAGGTTTGGGGAACATCAGCATACGGGAGGTTTCCTACAGGTTGGAGTAGAAACCAATGGCAAGGAGTACATTATAGAGGGCAGCAAGGACTGGCAAGGAAGGAGGAATGGCAGTGTTTGAGGTGGCAGTAGGTAATGCAGTCGTGGCTGGGGGCAGTGTTGTGTTTAGTGCGGAGAGTGAGGATGGTGTCCTGTGTAGTGATGGTGCGACGGGTCAGGCTCTTATCGCGCAGTTTCCTTTCCCTGAAAGAAAATCCACCTACCTCGTTTCTTAGGTAGTTGCTGCACTCACCTCTCCTGATAGCAGCTACTGGAAAAATTGCAGAAAAGCAGTGTTGAAGAAACTGCAATTTAATAGCCGCTCACCGGAGGCCGCGATACATGTTTGCTGAAATACAATCTATGAGCAATCTTCCTAAATAAATTGAGTTATTGGAATGGTAGTAATTGTTTACTCAAACGAGAACGCGAAGTTGGTAATTCTATTTAAGCTCTTTATTGTCTTTAAGCCTGATCATCAGCCCGCTAATCTACGTTTGAAGAAAGTTCAGTTCACAATTCTATCCACACTCAAACCCCGCCAGAATTAGCTTTCAAAGTTACGGAATTTACTTAACTGCAACACAGACGATTTTCTAACATACACGTTTGCAGTCGATGTTCAATAATAGTTCGTTTTTTAACGTTAATGCTCGCCATAAGCACTTAGTAAAAGTTTACGAAGTACCGCCACGCTTTTAATTATTAAAGTTACTCGCGTCTTTCGCGGAACGAAAAGTCACAACTCGCTCAAACTCACACCACGCGTTACTGGACTCTTCCAGTCTCAAATCGCACAGTACCGAACCGATGAAGCCGTTTTATGACTTCATTTTACACATTATTCGCGAGGACACTTCAAGCATGTCTCTTCTTGATCACAGTTCCTTCGCGACCCCTCATCCACTCGCGACTCACTCTCCTAGTCTGCTAACCGTCCTCGCATCTCATTGGCTCACACATCACACAGCCAATCAGAATTAACTCTTTGGGTGCGCCTCGCGCCAAAATCTAGCACGCACCAGTCATGACTTCTGAATCATTTACGTCATGATTTCTTGTTACACAAAATTTACTGTATAATTTAACAAACCGAAAGGAAAACTAGACTTTACTTTATTTCCAGAAATTATTTAAATACTCGCGAACGTTCTGGCTGCTTGTACAATACCATACACTCTTGGACATCCGACATTCACTAAGATGGGGAACCACTGGCGATTCTGTTCCCACGGTTACATCGTCTGAACACTTGCGAGTTCCAACCTAGATTTTATACACTTGCAAAGAATGGCGAATGTCCCTCTTTCATTCACTCAGGCACACTCATTCACTCTCACCTATTCATATAAAATAACTGTTCACAAAAATTCAAAACATTTATGGTTTTAACAAAGTTATAGGTGAATTTCTAAAAGTAAAATTCTCAAATAAATACAAAAGCACGGAAGGTGATTTTGTTTCATAGTTTGATGGTCACTGAAGGTGATCTATACATAATGGTATTTATTTAGACTCGAAAATTGTAGAAATTTGCGTTTTCTGTAAGATTTTTCTAATTTCCAAAATATGCAGGTTTCAAAGCTCAAATTTGGATGACTTATTTTTATTCATAACAGAAACTAGTATATTAACTTTTAATTTCCTCAGGTTCCTCAGTTAGAAGTTATTAAAGATGAAAGTTCCACGTTATACACGCGGCTAGTTAGCGCACAGGTCTTACATTCTCACGGTACAGACATGCCATATGGTCGTGACGTCAGACGAACGGACACCGGTAATCTGCCCGCTACAGCACATATGCTAATCTGATGGCTACTTTACAGTCTGTCTACATTTCACAGTAAATATTTGATAGAAAACTGTGCGCTCGCACTAGTTGCGACGCCACAATGGGAGTGTTAAGTTCCAATGGTAGTGCGGGGCCCAAGTACTGGAAGCTAGGAGCAAGGGGAGGAGTAGAGGTATCTATATGTTTGTTGACGTCGGGGTGGAAAGCAGACCAATACTTGGAAGAGTTTATTGAGAGCATGGTGTTGAGTTGTGTGCATGTCTGTCGCCAGGCACAATGTTTCTTTGCAATAAGCATGTTGCAGATATGTCGTCGTAATTGCCAGTTGTGAGTGTGTGTCCCAGTCATAAGTGCAGAGGAAGGATTGGTAGAGTCAACGGGATTCATGAAGGAGAAGGAGGGCAGAAGGAGTTGTTGGGGTGGATGGGATCATCTACTGGACGGACGGGGATGATGAGCTCCGCTATGTCGGGAGGAGGCTTTGCTTTGCATTTATACAAGTAGGTAGGATGGGATTCATTGCAGGTGTTACAGGATGGGGGAAAGGCGAGGTTGGGGCAGTTATTGAGGAAATGTGAGTCTTTGCGTTGAGGACAGGTAGGGGGACTCCTACAATTGGCAGTTCATTCTTCGACCTGCAATCAGACAGAAATGCATCATTTATTGCAGAACATACTTGTATTACACTTTCAGATTTTTTCCTTTACTTTTACTGTGAAAAGTGGTAGAGTTGTAAGCTCAATGATTGATAACGGTGTTAGCAGTGTTTGCGCTCACCCTCCTTCCAAATACTTGAATTACATTCACAACAAAAGACCCAGACTGTGTCGACAATGCTATGATGGAAAAAAATTTATATTAGCATGTGTTTTGGAGTTGTAGCATCAGCTTTAGTCCATGTTTGTGCTTTATACAATTTTTCCACTAGTATCTTCATTAATAAGACTGCTCACCCCAAATGTCAGTTTATGTCTATGTGAACAAACATATGTTTTTAAGAATTTCAGGAAGTGATTAGTGTTGTGCATAAGGTACTTCTTACTTCTAACACAACTTTTAAAAAGGGAGACTGGCTGGGGGCTTTCTGGGTGGGCCAAGTGCATCGACAAAGGATCCTCCAGCACCAAACAATTTTCCCCACTACAAGGCAGAAATGGTGACCTTCAGCCTGCTCTCTAGTACATGTCTGGTACAATAGTAGCTTGTGCTTGTTGTGTACAACTTTGTACACAGTGATAAGGAGGGGTGCACTTCAGAGTAGTGTGGCAACTGTCATTGCAGGAAAGCTGGACAGGAGCACAAATGTTTAGTGAGCAAGTTAACACAATAAACAGAAGATTTGCTTTTATTTCTTCAGATGTACAAAGATTCATTACAAGTAATAAAGCAAGAAACAGAGTCCAGTTATCACAATGTCCACAAGGGTGAAGCAATGAGGCTCCAATGCAACAGGGCCACCAAGCTGAGGCTCAGTGGATGTGCTCTATTGGGTCCACCAGATTCCACACAACCACCACTGGCATCTTACAGAAACTTGCAGTTCTATTACTATGACAATTGTGGTGTGGTACCTGCTGCAGTATGAAAGGTGGTCATACTGAAATACTTCATAATTCTTTAATCATTCAGTGTTTCACAGTGCAGCAAATCCAAACATATTGGTGTTCTTGCAGCATTGAGGTGCATTTATGAAGACATTCATACTGTAACAAATATACGTACAATAGACACCACAAATTGTGAACTGCTGAATACTTCATGCCCACTGCTAGTGGGCACTGAAATTAATAAATGCACTGTCATGTCTTTCCTTTGACTCTCATTCGTATAAGGCTGCAGTAGAAAATAAATGATGTCTGTCCTTTCAGACGACGGGCTCCATATCTGTATAGACACATTTTATTTATTGAATTATTGCATTTTATATCTTCATATTATGTAAATGTGTTAGATCTTAGTATCCTCCACAGATACACAGCAAATGAAAGCAATATGGAAACTCTCGGATCTAACTATACATTAGGGTGACCAGAATTTCAGCATGTAAAAAAGGGATGTTTGCGAAAAATTGGGATACGGGACACCACATATGACTACATTGCTTTAGTAAAGCAAATGAAAACTTAAGTTTAGACACACAAAATCCATATATTTTAACAAGAAATTTCAAAACAAGCTTTTAGCGGTAATGTATGGTATGATAATTCATTGTTTTTCTGAGATCTGATTATAATTCAAAATACTGAGCATTTGATAGAATGACTTCTAACAAATGAACACTAATGTAGACATCAAAAATCCATAGGTCATTTAGCTATTGTATCAAGAAAACTACTACCAACTTTGTACTTATCAGAAGACCTAATATCTTTCAAAAGCTTTGAACTGGTTAATATCAGGCATTCCTTTCAGGCAATGTCTTGCTAATTAGTCGTAACTATTACAATTGCTTCATAAGTTTCTGTGGTAATATGATATTTCTCATCAATCCAAAGGGAATTCACAATTGAAAATACACTTTCCACAACAGCATTTGTGCCTGATACAGCAAGAGCAAAACTCAGAAGCACCGCTATATTTTTACTTGAAGTACCTGTACTTTTAAGTGTATGGAATATGACACACTATCTTATCTGTTCCCATATTAGCTTTTCCCCATTCCTCAAGCTTCTTGGACACAATGTTGTTCACATATTTTATATCATGAACAATACCTCTTCATCTATCTGAAATGTTGCTCCTGAATCTACTATGTTGAGAATTTTCAGGTAATTTAAAAGTTCAGTCCAAGAAACAGAATGTGTTAGTGTTATCCAGTGAAATGATTTCAGAGGTTGAAATGGAGAAATCCACTTTCATAAATAAGTCACAAAAGTGTCATAAAATAAATTTGCAATTGCCTTGCGTTTTGACTGAGTGAAAATACCTTCCTTCCCCAAGTTAATTAAAATTGAAAAAAAAATTAATGATAAAAATTTAAATTTAGTAAATTTCCTGTTATTGATTTTTTTTTTCAAGCAGCTCTAACTCCTCAGCTGATTCTGTTGCTGAAATTGTTCTTTTCAACTTTTGGACAGAATTTTAAAATATTCTCAGTTGGCTTTGTGTGAAATGAAGCCAAAGCAGTGACTGTGGGCTCTCAAAAACTATTTCAGCCATACAGAACTCTGATGCCGGGACAGAAAAAAAGATTTCAAAGATCAATAACTCTAGTAACTCCTGTCAACAATGACAAGCATCTAGTTTTTAAACTACCAACAACTTGCTTGTATTCACTATCAACAAAATCACAGAATGATTTCAGTTCCACCAAATGCACAGTGTAAATGTGAAAAATTTTATTCACTTTTGTTTCTATGTCAATGGAAAGAATGTCAGCACTTGTTTGAACTCCGTTGTGCACCACATGGGCTGCACAACCGATGCCTTAAATGTTCCTTCTTGAGAGCACTTTTCAGTTTGGAATAAACAGTATTCGTTCTGTTCTCTTTCACCCAGCAAAGTTGGTATTACAGTTATCTGCACAATATGCGACAATCTTGTCAACTATATTTTCCTTTTCTAAAATATCCAGAATACAGGTGGCTAATAATCCTGCCGTTTAACCACTGATGTTCTGAAGACAGATTACTTTGCACTGAACACCTTTGGTAGGAATGAAATACCTCGCTAGAACTGGTACGAGCTTTAAGCTTTTGTCACTTGATGCATCAACCATAACAGACACATACTTAAGGTCCTTTAAGTTCTGACTGAAATTCACTCACTGCATATGGTGATAAAACATTCACTAAAACTAACTTGCATTTTATATTACAACATGTGAATTTCTTCTCAAATAGGTCTCTGATGTGAAGAGCCATGCAGTCCATTGAATGGAAAGAATGAATGTGTTTTGCAGTATGGAACACAAACAACTCTTCTTCCACAGCAAAACGTTTATCTTCCTCTGTTTGTAGTTTATTTGTTCTTGCAAAGGAAGGTATGTTACTAGAAAATCTCACAGAAACTGCTAGCAGATGCTTCTTTTTCTTTACATGCCACATTATATTTGCATGTCTTCCAGGTTCAATGGAAAAACCTGAACAACACTATGTGCATTCTACATCCATACTCCAGTTTCATTCAGGAAAGAGAATTCTTCTTTTATAGTTTTCAAGAAAGAACACTTTCTTTTCCTCATATTAATGGGCACGAGTTAGTTTCGCACACAGAAAACTACAGACAGTGGACCGCACTAAAGCAATTAACAGTCCAAACATTGTGTTGGTTGCATCTACAGCAAATTTATGTCATATAACAGTTGAATAGCTAATTCTTAACTATAAATACAACTGAACATTGGTAGCCCTATAACATTTTTAATGAAAAATTGTTACATCTTTCCAACATTTCTGCAGTAGCAAATAATTGATACAAATCACAAAGCTGGTGCATAAGTCACTGGCACTGTGAATGTTGACAGAAAATAATCTGCTCACATCTCTCTTCATACTGTGACCAAAATCATTTTCCTTTATTTCACCTTTGCATTTGAGACAAAGCAGGACTCAAGAAAATGTTGAAAAAACTACATCTATGACATTAATTTGATGTAAAGATAAATAAAAACACAAAATGGAGGCGAGAGAGATGAAAAGTTACCGCTGATTACAAAAAAATGGGATATTTGGCGTCTCGTTGAGTATTTTGCGCGGGACAACAGGATGCAGATGAAAAAGGAGAGGGGGAGGGAGGGAGGGAGGGAGGGAGGGAGGGAGGGAGGGAGGGAGGGAGGGAGGGAGGGAGGGAGGGAGGGAGGGAGGGAGGGAGGGAGGGAGGGAGGGAGGGAGGGAGGGAGGGAGGGAGGGAGGGAGGGAGGGAGGGAGGGAGGGAGGGAGGGAGGGAGGGAGGGAGGGAGGGAGGGAGGGAGGGAGGGAGGGAGGGAGGGAGGGAGGGAGGGAGGGAGGGAGGGAGGGAGGGAGGGAGGGAGGGAGGGAGGGAGGGAGGGAGGGAGGGAGGGAGGGAGGGAGGGAGGGAGGGAGGGAGGGAGGGAGGGAGGGAGGGAGGGAGGGAGGGAGGGAGGGAGGGAGGGAGGGAGGGAGGGAGGGAGGGAGGGAGGGAGGGAGGGAGGGAGGGAGGGAGGGAGGGAGGGAGGGAGGGAGGGAGGGAGGGAGGGAGGGAGGGAGGGAGGGAGGGAGGGAGAGAGAGAGAGAGAGAGAGAGACGCTCCTTAACAATGGGGCATTTGGTCATCCTACCATACATGGCCCTGTTCCGTTTATCTCAATTATTAACTGTTTCTTAATGATAACCAAAGGTTATGTTAGCCAGTATTAAAAATTTTATAATTCAAAAATGGTAAATGATCTGTAATATTTTCTATCACAAATTGACAGCATGAAAAGATGCATCAGTTGAGCATGCCAAACATATATTTCATATGTTTTAAGTCATGTTTTTTGATAATTGGTGCATATGTGTTAGATCATGTTTAATTAAGTCTCTGCGTTTTTATGTACCATGTCATGTTTGGCCTTTTCGGGAGCAGAAATAAATGTTCTTTAATTTAAACCATACATCTAACCTGTACCTTTATTGTAAGGGAAATGGTGGTCTATTTCATAGATTTTTGGAAATCATGCAATCATGATTGGCAAGGCTCTCAGAGATGCCGATTTGTGGAGGTTGGATTTCTGGAGGAGGTACTGAGTGGAAAGCTATGCAATGAACTTTGTGTTGATATCGTAGAGAGGAGAGATGTGATGTTGCAGAGCAGTTAGTCCGGTGAAGTGAAATTTTTTGGGTGACTGTCTGTTGTGCAGATTAAAACTGTTTTAACCTGCCAGGAAGTTTCATACCAGTGCACACTCCGCTGCAGAGTGAAAATCTCATTCTAGTGACGAGTTATTGATTTGTAGTGTCTACTACCATTCTGATCACACAGATTTACACATTCATAACTGCAGTTGAATATTACCAGATCGTATCTTTTAAACATAATTACTGTAAGACTACCATTTCTCTATAGTCTTTCATGTGACTGATTGAGTGATTATCACTTTATTCAACATAAATTTGTGGTGTTGGCTACAATTTCTTATCAGCAGATAACTGTTTACGCCATTCACTTAACAGCAGTTTGTTTTTGTTTATAATTTAGCTTAACTTGCCCATGCTTTAGCTATTTGAGAGGGAGGATCATAATCTGTGACTGCTACTGTAGCTGTCTGAGCTAATGGGCATAAAAGCAGATGCGCACTGCTCAATGTCGAGCCACATATTGTGAACAGAGCCCTGCGTAGTCTAAATACCAATCGATCACCACCCCCTTAATTTAGTATGTTAAAAATATGGTGTCCTGTCAGATAATCTGATAAGAAAATCTACCAATATTCCCTAATTTTGGTATGTTGCATATTAAATAGGTGTATGAGAGCTACAGTTACTATAGAGTGCTTTATAACTATCATATTACATCACATTTAATTTTAGAAGTGTGCATTAATTGTAAATTTTTGTTATTTTTGAATTTGTAAGTGGCCATAACCTAAAAAATTTCAAAGTCAGTAAATTTTATCCCAGTTTTCTTCTCTTCCCTTAAAAAAAACCCCCACATTGTTGGGTATTAACCACTTTAGTTGTTAATGGGAACTTGTAATCTATCTGCATCCAACTTCAACCTATTTTCCCTTTTAAATTTCTAAGCTACCTACCTGATTAAGGGACCTAACATTCTAGGTTCCAATGTGTAGAATGGCAGTTTAGTTTTTCTTGGTGACGGCATATTCTCAGTTGTCCCCACCTGGAGTTCAGAATGGGAAACACTTTCACTTTCAGAATATTTTATGCAAGAGGCTGCAGTCATCATTTGATCATACAGAAAAGCTGCTTGCTCTTGGGAAAAATAACAGTTGTTAAATCCCTTAGCTTTCAACGATTTGCAGTACCTGCAGAGCAGGCCATGTTAGCAAATGCTGCAAGACCACAGAAATAAATCATCCAGATTGTTGACGCTGCAACTACTGAAAAAGCTGCTGCCCCTCTTCAGGAACCACAGGTAAGGCCAATATTACACTATCAAATTTCTTTGACAAAGTTGGTTTGTGAAAAGTATTTGATGTAGTGTAATAGGGAACTTCTGTCAATTGCTGCTTTCCATCAATTTTATTTGATTAAATCTAGCATCTCACCTTACACTTGGGCAAAGAAAGCAATCATCCCTGTTTACTGCAACTAGCTGGCCTATAAAAATACCCTGAAAAACCATTGGGCATTGTTATGTGGGGGTGGGAAAGCACATTCAAAATGCAAAGGATGTCATATATTGGAACTTATTGTGGCACTATACATATGGAGAGGCTTTTTATAATCTGTGATGAAATAAAATGTTTTCCTTTTATAGCATGGAAAATAGAAAACTCACTCTCTTTCTTCAAAGTGAGTTAGAATAGACTGCATTGACAGTTTTGTATATGAAATCAAAACCAAGTAAACTGTGAGGCAAGTTAATGGTCACCATCGATGTTTATTTCTTCACTGAATAGAGAACTGAAGAATTTATAGTTTTTCAAGGACAGCAGTGATAGTCAAACATGTATAAGAACTGTATTTTGTGTTAAATGCGATAGAACATGTGCTACATTCAGGTTAAGATATGCACATATAGAAGAAAGTGTCATGGGCAGATGTGCTGGAGTACTTAATGTTGCAGCCAAGAAAGAGGAACATGGTAGGTACAAGATAAGCACAGAAGCAAGGAAAAGGTCAAAATGTCTTTTATAAGAATAAACAGTAGCTAATATACAAGAAATTAAAAATTGTACCTACTTTTGAATGTACTGAAATGCGTCTGAAATCTGTAAAGAAATTTGTGAAGCAGACAACTAGTGAAAAGCATCAGAAAATACTTGGCAAGCACATGAATATACTCAGTCAGTTCCTTTGGAACTTAACACAGGTCAGGTCACAATTCATTTCTCATGTAATTTTCGATGAGACGACCCAGCTACTGTGAACCATATACATCACACTGTACTCAGATTTTTGTGTGTTAACATTAATAGGAGGAGAAATATTAGTTCATTGCACTTCATGTGTGTATTGGAACAATAACAGCCCCATTTAGTGACTGGGAAACTAACAGCATTAAAAATAGCAATTTCCCAGTTCAAATTGTGTGGTTCTTGTGTTACTTTATGTCAGCCATTCTCAAGGAACTATGACAATATTTGCTGATGGTGTAATGCATATTTTTGTGCAACGGCAAAGATCTTCGCCTGAGAAATGTGATGAATATTTGATCCATTTTCTTTGTCAAAGAAATTTGTTAGTGTAGTACCATTTTTAGTCTGGCTTCACCAAATTTATCCCTCCATTGTGGATGCACCTATGTTAGAGCTATTTTTATCCTTTACAAACACAAGTCAGCCCACCTTGGCAAGGACCATGGTTCTTGTGGAGTACCCATAAAACTATGTCATGTAAAGTTCTTACTGAGGAATTATGTTATCACTTAGGAAAAATGGGTGGTTATCTTTAAATTATTAGGTTATATGAACTACAATAAAAATTATTCTGCTGCATTGTCCTTTGATGTACAAAACAGTGAAAGTGTTGATTAGGGGTGACACAAACTAAATACAGAGGTTGGGTTTCAGATGGAAAAATAAGAAAATGATTTGCAAAAATTTAATAGCTACCAGAGATTAATCATTTTAGAATTAAAAAATATGAAAATACAAATGCACATAGAATTATAAGAGTAAGGATTTATGCAATTTGGAACAACAGTTATGCAATTTGGAACAACAGTTATACATACAAATTTGAATAAAGACATGTAACCTGTCTTTAAATAAGAGAGCAAGTGAACAAATGTTGTTCTCTGTTAATACAGATTCATTATATAAATAGAACGCAACTCATGTAATATTTCTTCTCTGTAGGTTCTAATTTGCAATAAAAATAGCTATAATTTTTAATATAACTTTGATTCAAATTGACTAGAAAATGTGAAAGATTGTCCTCCATATGTCAATAAAGAGAGACTGGGACAGGGACAGTTACAAAAACATGGGGGTAAGGGGGTGGCGGGAGGGGTAAGGAAGGAGAGAGAGAGAGAGAGAGAGAGAGAGAGAGAGAGAGAGAGAGATACGATAAATCTGACTGAACATATTCTGAACACACAAACAGGTTTTTTGCATGTGGCATCCTGCACAAAATGTGTCCTATACAAAATATCCATTACATTTACTTTCGGACAAGTATTAAAAATACTTAACAATATATATTTGTACACAGTTTTAAACATTATTTCACATACATATATACATACACAAAAATAATTGGGTAACTGAGATTTTGTCTGATTGATTTAATGTTATTTATAAAATAAGCCATCTAAAAATATGATTTACTTAATAATGATAATAATGAATTAGGTATTGTCCAGAGTGTACTTGGCCCTGCCAAGAACAAGTACAATAATGATATTGCATTTTATACTGACAGAAAAACAAACAAATTAAAATATTTACAGTAATCGATAGAATAATAGTGTGGCCATTTTGAATATAACTAATTTTCACAAACATTTATTGTTTTCAGATTTATTGTGACAACACTTCATCAAATACCATCTATGACATAGAATGCGAAGATGGCCACTGTATGGTCAAAACTGGTGTTGATCGTTATTACATTGTATTTAAAATATTAAAGACATTGTGGCTTACAACCTTATGATTTAATAAACCTGCATAAACATTCAAAACTGACCCTCTAACTATAATAAATTTGGAATATGACAGTGTTGTCTAGATCTTTAGTCAAACTAACATATAATTTATTTTATTGCAATCTTTGGCAGAGTTCTTTAGTTCAGTCTTGATCCCATTTGGTTAAAATTGGTTTATTTTTACTCATAGTTTTGTAAAGAAAGAAGCAATCCAAATTTTCTATGAACAAGAGATAAATATCTTTACAACATCTGAAGTTGAAGTACAATAAATAAAACTATGAATTCATTGAATCTTGCTCGATGGAAAATATTTGACATGTGTTCCCAGCTCTGGCCTCATCCAAATTCTCATTTTAGTAAGAAAGTATCAAGTATTTACACTTAATTTGAGAGAGAGTGCAACATGCCATCTATACCAAATATCAAAATCTAATTCTACAAGATATTAAATGATTTTAAGCAATTTGTCAAAAGATGTGACTTTCAGCATCTATGTTAATATGTAATACATTTTGCCCATTAAAGTTAACAATACTTTTTCTACTTTTCCAAGAAATTTCTCTGAGATTCAACAGGTAGAGGTGATTTTCTTGAGGAGAGAAAGAAAAGAAGGCTATGCTGAGCTCCTCAGCATCAAGGCACCTTACGAATGTCATCTTTTTCCACAAAATCTTTGAAACAACCCTTTTCCAGAAGAAATGGGCATTTAGGTGATGATCTCATTGTGGAAATCATGAAACTGCAACAAAGCTACTTCTTGTAAGTTTTAATTTTCTTCACACTGTTCATATAATGCAGTTTCAATTTGTTTGTGCCTCACTTCTATATTTCTCTTTTACTCAAAATGAAAAAAAAAAATATAGCTTGAAATAACAGTACAAATAAACCATGTAAAATACCTGTATTCATTGGAGCCATTACCTTTGAGTCACAACACACAAAAGAACTATGCATTAAAAACAGAATTTTATGAGAGATTAAATCTTTACTTCATCTGGGCAAATTATCAGCTTACATGTAAATTTATGCAATTATCAGAAAGTAACAATTATCACTTTGGTACATGTAGCTGTATAACAGTAAGACATTATGTAGACACACAAATATCTATAATGTGGCAATGGTGAAATAAGTAATTGGTCAGTTGTCAGTAGCAAGAACTGCTAGCCACCTGCATTAAGCAGCAGAACTCCCTTAGACTGAAACAAATTATGTCTTCAGTAGTGAAACATGATGAAACTGTTGTTACATTTGTTGTACATATTTTAAGTTGGCTGCTCCAGATGAACAGCAGTTCTCCCTTTAATTTATTATGCTGGTACATCTGAAGCTTGTTACCCTTTTGTTACAATTTATTGTGGGATGGACCTTTTGTGCTACTGACAATTGTGAAGGCCTCCTTTGCTCTGCCATCCTTTTCACTTTGAAAGGTGCTGCGTCTGCAGTTAAAGATCTGCTCATAAGGCACGCATATGATGAACAGGTAACTAGTATCTTAAAGCTACTAAAAATATTATATTTTTCCATTTCCATTACCTTATGTGTAATGTGAATTATGATTTGCTGTAAAATTTTCTGTTAAGTAGAAATAATAGGAGATTAACATTCAGTTTTGCCTTGCCAAATAGATCCATAACAGCTGCGCCCTCATACTGAAGCTGCAGTAAATTCTGAAAAATAAACAGAGAATGATATGGTACATTAAAAATTGTTAATCTATAAGCAGATTTAATTGGTCTAAAAATCTTCACCAGAAATCTTAGTTTCTCAGAAAATGATATGATCTCTCATTTTCTCCTCGACTCTTCAGGATATGTGGCAATTATACAACAAATCAACATGCTTCCAATCAGAGGTCACAATACCCAAATATTTAAATTGTAATAATTACATTCTGCAGTGTGAAAGCCATGTGTCATGAAGTTCATTTTATTTTCTGTTGAATGCTCATGAGTGTGGACCAGAGGATTCATGTAAACAATAACTCAAAAAATAAAGTTAGACATTTCCCCTACTCCCAAGTAAAAATGTAAAATCTGAGAGCAGGAGTTTACTAATATCAATGACTGATGGTTATTTGTGGCTGAAATTAGATCTTGACTTCTTCACAAGTCTGGGATTTGTGTATTTCCTTAAAATGACCATCCATCTCCCACATAAGGAACCATAACACCCAACTTCCAAAGAACTCTATACTGGTAACACTTTTATTGGTCAATGCCACATTTCCCAATACTTTTGTATGACAGATTTTGCTGTAAATGGCTTGTTTTAGTGAATCTTTACTGTGGTATAGTTATTAAACTGGGCATTGTTGCAGAAAGCAAGTATAAATACAAAATTATAAAAGACATTACTTTATGTAAGTGTCTTTGGGGCAAAGATGACAAATTGTGCGTGGGTGAGGGGCAGGTGACCCCTGGCTGATAACTTAACACTTGTATTATTCTGTGAATTGTCTCCTTTATTCCTAAAGGATTTACAATCTGGCAGAACTTTCCACACCATAAACACAGTAATTTAGCTTCACAAACATGTAAATTAACATGTCACCTGCTTGATTTGCTTCTATCAATCAATCGCACCATAGGATAAATGATGTCATACAAACATCCATGTTATCAACTGTAACAGATAGAATAATTTAAATCATGGTTTACAAGGAGTATGGTAGCTCCTTAGACAATCATCATTGGCTTCGCCCACTTACAACCATATATCACCTTTAAACCTAACCTAAACCTCTGATGAAATGTTCATTCTGCAGTATCAAATAAACATGGAAATAAACATTCTCAGTGTTCTGTTATACTGCCAGAAACAAGTTTCTGTGATGACGTGTGTCCCATGCTGTGAATGGCTGATAGAAGCAAATTGAATAGGTACTATATTGATTTGGGTGTTTTTGAAGCTTAAGTACCATATTTGGTGGTATTTGGTTTTATACCTATTTACTACAAAAATATGCAGTGTAATTCATCCACTGCAGTAGCAACTCTCTGAAATGTCTCAGTTATGGTAAAATTTGTTGTACAAAATTATCAGCAAATGTGACTTCGGCAGATAAAACTGTTACATAAGTTTAAATATATAGGAATTTCAAGATGGTTCCTTTATCGAGAGAAATGATTTGTTTGGTAATGAAACCCACAACCTCTTACAAACACATAGGTACTTCAGGCAGAGTTAAAGGAAACAGTGAAACACACTGGGTTGCACCTCCAGACTAGGCTGACAAGTCTTATGGTTCAAATGGCTCTGAGCACCATGGGACTTAACATCTGAGGTCATCAGTCCCCTAGAACTTAGAACTACTTAAACCTAACTAACCTTAGGACATCACACACATCCATGCCTGATGCAGGATTCAAACCTGCGATCATAGCAGTCGTGTGGTTCCAGACTGAAGCGCTTAGAACCACTCTGCCACTGCGGCCAGCCGTCAACTTTTATGAAAACAGATTATGTTCACAGCCCTAGGTTCTTGTTTCATCATCAGAATGATGATGATGAAACCTACAAATATTTACATGGTAATGAGTCTTACATTTATCTACAATGGCAGGTCTCAGTGGAGCAGGTACCCGAAGGGATGCAACCCTTCAGAATTAGTGGAAAAACAATTTTCCAAGCCAGCAGGAAATGTGGTCATTGTCAAATGTCTACTGTTGTGCAGAAGGCAGTTTGTTTTTACATGCTAAAACGAAAACTCTGAACACCTGTTTTCACATTACAGTGAAGTGCTTATGGTTCACCATAAATTTGCCTCAGAAGAGAGCTATGGAGTTATGTTAATGCTTTAAAAACAACTTTAAACAGTGTATGGTTGCAGAGTTATATAACCCCAAAAAAGGGCATAAATCACCTGAAAACTGGTGAAACCCTATGTGAAAACTGGCGAAAAATCACCCAACAGCCTGAAAACAACCCACACCTGAAAACTGTCAACACACAACCTGAAAATTAGTGCAAAACTGACAAAAAAAAGGAGCCAAAAAGTGACAAAAAACCATCAAATAAAACAAATTTTTTCATGCCTCTACTGATTGAGTGATTTTTTTGTTGAAGTTTTTAGCTTCTGGGCATTGTACACAATGCAATATGAATATGTGAACAGATTGGAGCTGAACACAACTTTGCAAAAAATCTACTTAGTGGCACAGAATACACTGAAAAGAAATTTCACGGTAAATCGAAACTGTGAGCTAAAGCTAGATATGAACCTTGGTCAGCAGCAAGTCAGTATCAGATTAGGCATGCTTCTATGGATCTACCAGTAGAATTTTGCTCTCAAGATGAGATTTGAGTTAGAAATTAACCTGACACATTCTTTTAGTTTACTACAGAGGCTACAGGTCACTCTTGGTTTATGCTCAGGCATTTTTAATGTTTTGGTTTCAGAGGACCCAGTGAAAGGTTCTGTATTGAGAACATATAATTTGCAGTGTATGTCTTGAAAATACATTACATGTGGCATGGACAACAACTTAAAATCAGATTACATGAATATTTAAAAGCTTAGAATCAGAAAATACTCTGCTTAATACACTCCTGGAAATTGAAATAAGAACACCGTGAATTCATTGTCCCAGGAAGGGGAAACTTTATTGACACATTCCTGGGGTCAGATACATCACATGATCACACTGACAGAACCACAGGCAAATAGACACAGGCAACAGAGCATGCACAATGTCGGCACTAGTACAGTGTATATCCACCTTTCGCAGCAATGTAGGCTGCTATTCTCCCATGGAGACGATCGTAGAGATGCTGGATGTAGTCATGTGGAACGGCTTGCCATGCCATTTCCACCTGGTGCCTCAGTTGGACCAGCGTTCGTGCTGGACGTGTAGACCGCGTGAGACGACGCTCCATCCAGTCCCAAACATGCTCAATGGGGGACAGATCCGGAGATCTTGCTGGCCAGGGTAGTTGACTCACACCTTCTAGAGCACGTTGGGTGGCACGGGATACATGCGGACGTGCATTGTCCTGTTGGAACAGCAAGTTCCCTTGCCGGTCTAGGAACGGTAGAACGATGGGTTCGATGACGGTTTGGATGTACCGTGCACTATTCAGTGTCCCCTCGACGATCACCAGAGGTGTACGGCCAGTGTAGGAGATCGCTCCCCACACCATGATGCCGGGTGTTGGCCCTGTGTACCTCGGTCGTATGCAGTCCTGATTGTGGCGCTCACCTGCACGGCGCCAAACACGCATACGACCATTATTGGCACCAAGGCAGAAGCGACTGTCATCGCTGAAGACAACACGTCTGCATTCGTCCCTCCATTCACGGCTGTCGCGACACCACTGGAGGCGGGCTGCACGATGTTGGGGCGTGAGCGGAAGACGGCCTAACGGTGTGCGGGACCGTAGCCCAGCTTCATGGAGACGGTTGCGAATGGTCCTCGCCGATACCCCAGGAGCAACAGTGTCCCTAATTTGCTGGGTAGTGGCGGTGCGTTTCCCTACGGCACTGCGTAGGATCCTACGGTCTTGGCGTGCATCTGTGCGTCGCTGCGGTCCGGTCCCAGGTCGACGGGCACGTGCACCTTCCGCCGACCACTGGCGACAACATCGATGTACTGTGGAGACCTCACGCCCCACGTGTTGAGCAATTCGGCGGTACGTCCACCCGGCCTCCCGCATGCCCACTATACGCCCTCGCACAAAGTCCGTCAACTGCACATACGGTTCACGTCCACGCTGTCGCGGCATGCTACCAGTGTTAAAGACTGCGATGGAGCTCCGTATGCCACGGCAAACTGGCTGACACTGACGGCGGCGGTGCACAAATGCTCCGCAGCTAGCGCCATTCGACGGCCAACACCGCGGTTCCTGGTGTGTCCGCTGTGCCGTGCGTCTGATCATTGCTTGTACAGCCCTCTAGCAGTGTCCGGAGCAAGTATGGTGGGTCTGACACACCGGTGTCAATGTGTTCTTTTTTCCATTTCCAGGAGTGTATTTATGTGCGTTCATCTGGGTTTTCAGTCCACTTCACCAACACCAATTATTCCTTCTCATTTTAAATTTTTTTTTTCTGGCTATTACCCATTTTAAAGGTAGACTTAAAGCTGATGTTATACCCTCTGCCTTGTTCATCTCTTTTACTGTCCCTCTTTCCACTGACATTTCACGAGACACAGAGTAGCTCAAATTGGTTAAGGCTCATATGTTGAAATTAATTATTTAGCTTTAAGCATCTTTATTAAACAACCATGTTGCAAAGCAAAAAAACTATTGGTACCACTGCAAATTTAAAGTACAGACTGGTTTCCATGCTGTGTCATGTAATCTTATTAGCTGAAGCTACAACAGTCTGTCAACAGAAGAATTTTATATTTACACTTATACAGGAAAGTGTAAAAAGAATTGTTGCCCTGTAATAAAGATTTCCCAATTATCAGGTACAAGAATAACACTGTTTTAAAACAAACAAGTGTGAAGCAAAAGGTGATAACTGAACCAAAATAATGACCACGGATTGATTAGTCAAAACTGGACCACATGCAGAAATATTCCTAAGTTTTAAAATTAGTTTGTATACCGTTTATTGAAACACAGCATCTTTTGTATCATTACAACAATTAATTTTTTTTCCTTAAAGAAAAAAAATCACCACAAAGTTCACACCTGTTGAAAGATACCATTTATCATACATCATTTCATTTTGTGTATAATACAGCTTAGGAATGATATGTTAGGGTATGCTGAAAAGTAATGCCTCTGAATTGTTTTAGCTTTTTAAATATAACAAACTCTATTAACACAGCATCTTTATTCATCATGTCTAAATTTCCAACATAGTCACCCTAGCAACAAACATACTCATATTTCTCCCAAGGAGAAAACAGTTTGTTGACACCATCACTGTAGAATGTTTGCAATTGTTGATGGAGTTACAACCTCAGCCCAGCTTGCACCCTTTCATTACTATCAAAGCAAAGTTCTTGAATGTGTTCTTCAAGTTTTGGAAACATGTGAAAATCGGATGGGGACCAAGACAAGACTGTATGGAGGAGGATCGATGACAGTCAACGCAAAGTGTTGGTTTGCTACAGATGTAACAGTGCTCGTGTGGGGTCTGCCATTGTCATGCTGAAGGAGAGAGTGCTCCATGTTAAGACGAACTCCTTGAATGGTTGCTTTTAGTTTCCTGAGGGTTTCGCTGTACCTCACAGAGTTTACGGTGGTGCCTTTAGGCATGAATTCCAAATACACCATACCTTGAACATCCCAGAACACTGTGATTTTACCTGCTGATGGCATGGTCTTTAACTTTCTTAGTGTTGGTGATACTTTGTGGGGGAAGTCCATTGCTTCTCTCATGTTTTCAGGGTAAAAATCATGAACCCAGTTTTCACAACCTGCCAAAATGTTGTTTGGGGACCCATCAGCCTCAACACTCAAAACACAAACGAAACTGTTGACAGGTGTCCATCCTCCTCAGTTTCATGTCAAGAGTGAGCATTTGGGGGCCCTCCAGTCTCACTGTTACCTGTACAGCAGTTCTGCAATGATGGTCCTTACACACACTCGTGATATGCCACATTTATCTCTATGGTATCCAACAACTTTCTCTTATGAGTTTATCACTTGATCCCCATGAGTCTGATCTATTGTCATGCGCAAAAATCCACTGTGAGATCTATAAAGCACATTGAGGTTAGCACCGTGGTTTCCTTCATTAAGAGCATGAACCACCTAATGTTGCATATTACTGATATCATTACAATCATGACCATACGTAGCTTTCATTCTTCCATGGATTTCAATTGAAGGCAGTTTTTCTGCAGTCAGCATGCTATTTCTTACGCACCAACACGGTTACATTACACACCGCCATGTTACAAATAACAATTTGGAGGCCTCTAGCAGCAGAGATTTGCAACTTTTGTCAGGAAAGCTGGAAACTCGAACAAGTAATATGTGTGACGTGTAATACCTCAACCAATATTGGGGAACACAATAAAAATTTGTAATTGCAATATACAAAAATCAAAATTTGTGATTATACAGGTGGGAGAAAAATGTTGTCACGGAATTTTAAAGCTAGATACCTGACACCACTAGGAACCAAAGTTACTAATGTTGTGTAGGTCAACAACGCACTTTTTAAACTACGGAAACTTGGCACCAAGCACTTCGACTGGCCACGAGATTGCCGAGTTGCTGGATGCTCTGGTCAATGCATGACCGCGAATGCTTTGCCTGCCGGTCTGCACGCTCGGTGGTATTGTGCCAGCCTTCCACTCTGGGGGCAAATCCGTCCTGACACATCTATTCTAGTTTCATGATAAGACGCACCGGGAACAAACCTATCAACAGCTGTTAGTTCGTGTACAGAATATCTTTTACAAATTGTGTCAGCACTGAAAAGAGCCTTTTTTTGTAGCTCTGACATTATTTACTTAAAGCAGGTGTTCAAATTGGTGACCCTCAAGACGTGACACAAGCACGGTAACATCGAACGGTCTTTTACCAAACTCTTTCAAAGATTCCTGGCATTGCCATGATGTAATTGGCAGCATGTTGAATGCAATACATTAATTCCTCTTTGTTTCTAGGTGATTTGCATCCAGGTGGGTAAACCTTAACTTTGAAGAATCCCCACAAGAGAAAGTCCAGTGGTGTGAGGTCTGGTGACCATGGAGGCCATGTTGTATGAGCACATCTGCCAGCTACCCAGCCATTGAAGAGTTCATTAAAATATCTGTGCACAGCATTACTTATGTATGGGTGCCCCATGATGCTGCAACCATTTGCGTAGCTGTATGTCCAGGGGAACATCTTACAGCATTGCTCCCGGTGTCTGTGGACGAATGTGATGTTAGTATTTCCCCTTGCCCAATAATAAATTTTGAGTGTGGTAAAGGCCATCCCGATAGAAACTGCACGCATCGGTAAACAACACAATGGTGGGGGAGTTGGGATCTTGTGCAACACATTGCAGTAACTGCCAGCTAAACCCTAGCCTGTGTTCATAATCCACCACAAGATTTAGGTCTTTGACAGGGTGTAAACAAAATGGATGCTGGCTGTCATCCCTCAAATCTCCCAGACTAGCTGATGAATGATCCCATGTCGTGCCCAGCCACTTGAGTACTTGTCATAGTTGCTTCCTTGAAGCGCTTGAGAACAGTCTCTTCAGATGCAGCATCCCATCGTGTTCAAGGTCTTCCAGCATCACCATGATATCCCGCTGGTGAACTATTGTAATATTTGTGGGTGTGGGTGGCATCTTGCTGGGTACTGTTCCTCATACAAGCTTCATGCAGATTACCATCGGCTAATCCATAAACAAGAACCATATCTCATTGTTTTTCAAACGAATACTGTGCTGCCATGCTTACTGTATGATTAAATTGCACATGACGCACGATTGCTCTGAAGCGAAGCTTAGGTGTGATGCATCTGATGTGTGGTGGAGACAAACAGTAAGACTTATTTGACACGTGTGTGTATAATGTTGGGGCAGTGATGGGGTAAGGGGCTTTTGTATGTGTGAACTGACAACCATAGTGCTGCCTGTCAACCGATGAACGGCAACACGGCCAATCTGGGTCCATGGCACTAAGTTTCCGTGGTTTGAAAATGATGCATTGTCGACCTACACAACATTAGTAATTTTGGTTCCCACTGGCATCAGCTATCCAGGGTTAAAATTTTGTGACACAATTTTTCTCCACCCTGTATACAACAGTTTTATTCACATATTTGTGCACCAATGAAAATATAGCACAGAAATATTAATTTGAGCTTTAGCACTATCAATATTTTTTGTAACAGAATGCAATAATATTTAATTTACCTGCATATCAATATCCACCTTCTCCATGTCAACTCCCATGAACTTTGCGGAGACAATAAATATGCCAGGCGTTTCAGACGGGCTTATTTCAAACTGTAAGTTACGAAACTGAGCAGCTGGTAGTCCATCAACTTCAAGCAGTATTCCTTTCTCATGTAGACGAGCAGCACTATAACGCAGTTTAAGTTTCCTACTTGCTTTTGAATGTTTCTCTCCAGCCTCACTTCTCGGGATGTGCACTTTTCTGCAACACAGTTTATGTCATATGAGTTTTCTGTTATTCAAGTCCCTTATATATTTCACCTCAGCCAACAGATAAACTGTGAAAGTTTGTGTAAATGTTTTGGTTGGGAAAAAAAAACCCTCTGGTGTGTGTGTGTGTGTGTGTGTGTGTGTGTGTGTGTGTGTGTGCGCGCGCTATCATTTGCAATAACAGTTAGACACACATGCATGAAGTGTCAATCTGAGGTTTTGCAGAGCAATTTAAGAACAAAGCATTGTGTAAAATAATGAGTGAGCATACTACCCACTGGTGTAATGCAAGATTTTTGGCTGCTTGCACACTGTTCTTCTTTGGGGGCTGGACACATAGGAAGAAAACAGTAATTCAGAATCAAAATAAAATAGTAACATGAAGGTCAGAATTTAATGTTAAGCTAACAGAGAGTTCATTAGGGGGTGGGGGCACTTGCAGTGAGGAAGCGTTGTAATTGTGGCTGCATTAAGCAATCATTCCACTGCTCACTCAACTGATACAGGGAAATGGCTGGAAAACTTACGGCTGGTCAGATTATGATTTTAATACTTATTTGTCCTAAACTCAGAGTAAGATAATTTAGCAGTTATAGAAGGGTCCTGTCAGACTTAAAACTGTACAAAAACAGGAGTAGCACTGTTACTATCCATATAACAGCTAATACAGCACTGTTTTGTTTTGGTGAAGGAAAATGGTTTGTATATGTACGTGCTGCTATCTCTGTGGAAAAATATCCAACTTCATAATTCACAAAGATTCCTTATTCTAAATGGGACTACTGTGCAACTTTACTGTTGAGGTGTAACAACTGAAAATAAAATGACAGGAAGAATGCTAACTTTGATTTTACTTTGGATGCCCGTGTAAGAATAGGTGTAACAAGCCACTCTAGCCTTCTGCAGGATGGCTATTTTCATGGTAACAGTCCAATAGAAATTAACCATTTGATTTCATATAATAATTTGAAGTTGGGTGTGGACGCCACATTATACTTGGAGCAGGAAATACTCATACAGTAGAGTCTCGATAGTTCGAGGTGAAGGGGACCAGAACCACCTCGAACTATCGAAAACTTGGACTATCAAAATTTAAATGGGAAAAAGAAATATTATGATATTGTAACTAATACAGGTCAAAATATGAACTATTGAACTTTATTAAAATAAAAGTATTTACACATGCATTTGCAATGGCAGAGTAACAATAATTATTTATTTAGACAAGTAATAGTGAAGTGTCTTGTTTGGCGAAGCTGCAACGTTTCCTCGCACCAATGTCACGGCACCGTCTCAGGAGCAGTAGGTCAGTTGGTGTCGCATCAGGCTGCTTTTCCAGCATATGGCGGCCTCGAGAGCAGCGTAGTCATCGATGTGACTCATTATCAGTGCAGCCTCTGCCTCGTCATCCTCGTCACTCTCACACTGCCATGGAATGTTAACCATGTCAATTATAGAAGAGTCTGTCACTTCCAACTGTTCGTCCGAATTTAACCACTCGCCTACTTCCACCTCTTCTGCCTCTTCACACCTTGGCAATCTTCTGATTAAATTACACAATGGTTGATCGTCCTCATATGCTAAATTTTCAGTTTCTGTGTCTGGCATACTTTCCTGTAGAATTTTCCTCCATGACTTAGAAATTGTGTCTAAATTTATTCCGCTCCAAGATTCGCTAATCCAGTACAAGACGTCCTTCAAAGCTCCTACAATGTTTTCATGTCTTCGGAATGTAGGATTGACTGTAGCAATTGCTGTTAATACTTTTTTTTTTTTTTTTTTTTATTACAGGATGCCCTGATCTATGGGCTGAATGAGACAGGTAACATTTGGTGGGAAAAACAAAGCGTGGAATCCGTCACACTGCAGTTCTCCTGCACTTGCATGTAAGAACACAATATCCATGAGCAAAATTGCTTTGCATGGCAGTCCCCTTTCTTTAAAAAAATTCTTGCAGTCAGATACAAATGAGTTAAAAAACCAGTTCTTGAAGATTTCCTGATTCATCCAGGCATTATTCTGATGTGTGTAGACAACAGGAAGAGCTTAGATGGATACATTCTTGAATGCTCTTGGCGTGGCAGACTTCCCAATCACAACTAGTTTTAATTTGTGGTTTCCAGCTGCATTGAAAGCTGCCATAACTGTGACCCGCTCTTTGCTTTTTTTGTGCCCAGGAGCACTTTTTTCTTTACAAGAAGCTAGTGTTCTTGCTGGTAACATTTTAAAATTTAGCCCAATTTTGTCACAGTTATATATTTGTTCATTAGACAAATTTTTGTCATTTATGATTTTTTTAAACTCAACGATAAATTTTGAAATGGCGCGAGTGTAACCAGAGAGTTTTTCTCCACATACATCTAGTTGACGCACTCCATAGTGGCAAAATTGTCATCTCCTTCCTGCAGCTGGTTTCTGAAAAACAAATCTTTTTCTTGCAAGACTGGGCCAGAAATCGGAGCACCCTTCTGTCTCTGTTGGGTAAACCACATGAACAATGCTTCGCTTGTTTTTTTGAAGTCTGACTTCTTTATACTTCTTTCACCGAGAGATTTGTGTGAGCATTTCTGTGAAGAAAACTGTTCCAATTTAAGTCAGTTTTTTCGCCAGTCACCAACAGTAACTTCACCGATACCATATTCGAGAGCAAGTTTTTTTATTGTTTCTCCTTTGTCAAGTCGTCTTAGTGCTTCTAATTTTAGATGCAAAGGCACAAATTTCCCCTTTTTTGTTACAGCACTCATCTTTGTAAGGTGTACAATGGAACACACAGTCAACAAACAAAATGACACACAACACTGTACAGTACAGGTACTGGGAATTACAGCAGCGTATGAACTCCCCAGTTTTGATCGGTAGCAGCTGGCAGCAGTTGGGGTTTATAAATTTCATCACCGAGGAAATATGTGGCGCTGCTCTCTGATTATTTTAACTTTCAGATTCAAAATCAATATAACAAAGTTGTTCAGACTTCTTTCTTACTGGCCTGAAGTTTTTATTTATGGTGCATTTTGGATCTTCCAAGTGTATGCCCATCATACTACCCAAAGACAATGTCTCACCATTATTTCTTGTTGCTGAAGAGAAATAAAGAATAATTTCACATTATAATAAACAATGGAAACTCCAGGTGGTAATATCGACAATGTAGGAGGAAACAGATTGCTACTTATGATACAGAAGTTAGTAGCATCTGTCTTTTCATACATTGTTCTCATTATATTAGCAACATTTTTCAGACAGCTTGGCATGACAATACTCAGAATTAACACAGATGTGATATAAGGGCATCATACACATTTATCTGTAAATTTGTTGTAGTGGATTGTGTACACTCACCTATCACAAATAAAACTGATACGGCATATAGCACCAAAATTACATCATAATAAGTAGGATAAATTGCAACACAAACTGTGGGAGCAAAAATATCTGTGCATCCCTCCCTTTCCCGAGTTCCAAAAGCTAGGATAATATCATTGCCCCCCTCCCTCCTTGTGTGTGTGTGTGTGTGTGTGTGTGTGTGTGTGTGTGTGTGTGTAGCACTAAACATTTCATCTCCTGAAGATTCACAATGGCCAGTAATTTCGTCTCATTTTTATTGGACAAACTCCATATATTGTTAATCATGTTTATTCGCATTCTGTTTTCTATACTAGATTTTTTGATGTCATTGATGGATGTTTTTCACTTAATTCAGAGAACAGAAGTAGAAGCGAAGCTAGCACTGTGTGATGATTACAGCTTTTGGATCTTCCAAGCTGAAGTACGTATAACACCTTCCGAAGTGATGTCATCATCATATTTATTTTGCACTGACACAGTGTAAACTGCACAGAAAGTGCGCATGTCATAAAATATACTTGTGAAGATAATGATCTAACTGACCTAAGGACATCACACACATCCATGCCCGAAGCAGGATTCGAACCTGCGACCGTAGCGGTCACGCGGTTCCAGACTGTAGCGCCTAGAACCACATGGCCACTCCGGCTGGCTAGGAGTCAGTATCTGACAAATGTACGAAAGTGTGCAAGTGTAAATGATGAACTGAAGAGTGATTTTTTTCCCTGTTTTTATAACACCTGACTTGGAATGTGCCACATGTTTTTCTTTTTCACTAAGACATCCACAACAATAATACATGAGCTACGTGTAATACATACGTTGATAAATTTGAGTGGCTAATATTTTAATGCAGGTCTATGAACTGCCAAAACCTCTTAACATAACTGATAGGTAAAAGTGTCTACGTACCGATAAAATTTGATGTATAGAAAATCACTTCATAAATGAAAATATGTAAATGCTGAATATTTACTCTCCTGGGCAGCAGAATTTAATGTAATGTTGGCAGTAAGCATACTGATTAAAATGAAAGCAAAATGGAAATGAAGGTGTGTGAAACTGTAGGTAATGATAAGTTTGAAGCAGTATCCATCGGAATTTGCTTCATGGAGGTCCAGTGTGATGACATAAAAAGCTATGAAAGTTATTTGAGAATGGACAAATATACATTTCGGTTTGCCGTTGCAAAAACAGCCCATTATATATGCAAAAACATCACTAATTTATGAAATCCAGTTCCTGCTAAATATCATCTCAAGGTTACATTAAGATTTTTAACAACAAGTGAAAACGATTCCAGCTTGCAATGTAATACCCACATCTCATCTCATAGCATACCACTTCACGTGTTGTTTCAGAGGCATGTGAAACTGTATGTAAACTCACTTGAGCAGGATTTTATGAAGATTAGGTTATTTAGAGTAACAAAGAAATACATTCATTTAATTTATTTGTGCTTTATTAACACCACTTAGATTTCGGCCAAATCCTTAGTCCACTGAATTTCTTCCTCATGTCATCTACGATGCATCAACTCTGAACACAGCTGATAGCTGCAGTTATTTCTTTGTTAAGGATCTTACTGATTATTGTGGTTTTCATAATCAATGTGTTGGGTGTTAAGAAGAATTGCATATTCTTTGCAGTTACAAATTATCACTGTAGTGGTAGCCATACACGAAGTAAACTCTGATATCATTTTACAGGTTAGAAGCACATGAAGCAAGTCAAACAGGTGTACAATGTGGCAAACTTTGATCATACCCACACTCTACGTTTGAC
Organism: Schistocerca gregaria; assembly: GCF_023897955.1. Taxonomy (NCBI): domain Eukaryota; kingdom Metazoa; phylum Arthropoda; class Insecta; order Orthoptera; family Acrididae; genus Schistocerca; species Schistocerca gregaria. The sequence goes on from NC_064920.1 coordinate 770,790,686, forward strand.
AATGATCTTTGATCAAAGCTTCCATAGTACACTGTCTAGCAGTTGCCAAAGTGCATTGTTCAAAGTTAAAGAGATTTTTATAATATAAATGGGCCCAAGATAAACCACAGTTGAAAATTTGCCTGTGGCATAAAATGCAATAATTACAACTACAAAATAAATTTTTTAGTAAAAACAATGAATGAAAATTAATTGCATTCTTATCACAAATAATAAATATGGGACTAGCAACAACTAACAACACAAATAAATCTCAAACCACAGGAAATTTCCAGATGAAGAAAAGGAGTAAGAAAATACAAAACAAATTTCAGCCTGACATTATAAAAAACGGCTAATTTCAAATGGGTCCATTTGTTTTCAAACAACTGTCCCTGTATTTCTCATGTAATAGTAAAATCATTCCATTGGTATATACACGGTGTTAAAAAAGTATTCCATATTTTGAGAGGTGGTAGTATGGACCAAAAAAGACAAAGTCCAACAAACATGGGCTTTAAAATGCATACCTTAAGAGCTATGAGCACTACATCTCCATTACTATTAAACCTATCTACTGAACAAGTGTCCACAGCTTTTAAGATAGGCATTTTAGGACCCATGCTTACTGAAAATTTTTGTCATTTTGATCCAAACTACCATATTCCAGTATATGGAATACTGTTTTTAAAAACATTTTAGAAAGTTCGGCTATGTACTGTAAAAATAGAACAAAACTTTTATTACATTTATTACTTCTGAATTACTGTGCAATAATATGGTAAAGATGGAGGAAATGGTTTGAAACTGAATGGACACATTTCTGAGTCTCAACTCATTTCAGTGCAACATTGACTTTGGTGACAGTGCAAATACTGTCAGTTCCTGTGCATTTCCTTCAATGTAGGCATAGCCTTGATCTTTTGCGCCACTTTTAATTTATCTTTAGTAAATTTGCAAGTCTAAAATGTTGTTCAGTTACTTCAGTTGAGAATAACAATAGGACTACTGTAAAAATGCCTCTACAGGAAGTTGAGGAGTGTGTCTACTTTTATCAAATATTAAACGACAGAGGTAACATTCATCAAACAATGTAGGAAAAAGACACTTACATAAAGCTTTCAGCCACAGCCTTCATCAGTAAAAGAGAGTTAGATACCATGTACTCATACAGGGAAGCACACCTCACTCGCACACAACCACCAACTCCAGCATCTCGGGCCAGAATGCAACTATCACTTGGGATGCAAGCAGCAATCTAGGGAAGGGGGGGGGGGGGGGGGGGGGAGGTGAAGGGATAGTAGTGAACAGATGGGGAGAGAGGCTAACACTGTCTGGTGGAGTATTCAGGAACTAGAATGCCAACAGGCGCCCCCTTCAGACTGCTGCTTGCATCCCAGCCTGAGATGCTGGGGTCGGTAGTTGTGTGTGGGTTCCTTCACAACCTCAATATCTTCTCCCTAATCCTCTTCACATGCTGCTCCTCAACCCAACTAGATGTTTACCTCCTCCTCTGTGATGGCTCTTTTGACAGCTGTCATCCCTTTCACACAAAAAAATACCTCCCTTACAGACTGGCCAACCGGGTATGGCATATCTGCAGTGACAAAAATTCCCCTGCTCAGTATGCTGAGGATCTCATCAAGGCCTTCACAGACAGGCACTATCTCCTGGACCTAGTTCGCAAACAGACCTGTGCCATTTCCCTTCAAACTGCCAATCCTCCCACCACACCCACGGACCAGCCACAAAGGAGTGTCCTGTTCATCACCCAGTACCACCCCAGACTGGAACAACTGAGCAACATCCTTCACCAGCTTTGACTACCTACCAGCATGCCCTGAAATGACGGACGTCCTACCCGAGATACTTCCCACGCCCTCCTAACATGGTGGTCTGTCGCCCACCCAACCTCCACAACATCCTCCATCCCTATGCCACTCCCAATCCCAATCCCTTGCCACAAGGTTCATATCCCAGTGGAAGACCCAGGCACCAAACCTGCCCAATCCACCACCCAGCACTTCCTATTCCAATCCTGTCACAGGTTTATCCTACCCCATCAGGAGCCAGGCCATCTATGAAAGAAGCCAAGTCATATATCAGTTCCACTGCAATCATTGCTCAGCTTCTTATATTGGTGTAACTACCAACCAGCTGCCCACCAGGATGAACAGCATCACCAAATGTAGTCAAGAGCAAAGTAGACCACCATGTGGCACAACATGCAACTGAACACTTGATTTCAATGGGTGCTTCACTAGCCAAGCAATCTGGATCCTTCCCTCCACCAACAGCATTTCTGAACTGCACACAAGGGCGTTATCCTTACAAAACATTCTCTGCTCCCGTACTTATCCTGGCCTCAATCTACAGTAGCATACTGTTGCCACATGTTCCACCCAACGGTTTCCTTACCCTCTGTTCTATCATCTACTAACCATCTTAATCTCTCACCCTGTTTATTCGCAGCCCTCTGCCAATGCATCCGCTCATCTTCCTCACTCCTCTTTGTTTTTGCTCCTTTTTTGTCCACCTCTCTGCCCCACAATCTCCTGATGCTGTGTTTGTTGGCAGTCTAGTCCCTACATTCTCTACCAGACAGTATTCATCTCTCTTCCTACTCATACACAACTATTCTTTCTCCTTCCCCGCCCCCTCTAGATTGCTGCTTGCACCCCACGTGACAGTTGCATTCCAGCCCGAGAAGCTGGAGTTGGTGATCATTTGTGCATGTTATGTGCTTCCCTGTCTTTATGTGGATTGTGTGTGTCTCTCCTTTACTGATCAAGGCTGTGGCCCAAAGCAATTTAAGTGTCTTTTAATTGTGTCTGTCTGTAACTTGACGTGTCTTCTTTATGGTAAGTAGTAACATTTAGTTTGACATTTTCCAATGTGTAAAATGTTGGTGGATAGCCTTCTGAGAAACTCAATTATCTTAAAGCCCTAAATGCCAAGAAGAGTTTTTGATCAGTTATACTTCCCATTTTTGGGGCCTACAAAACTTTGATATTTAGTGAAATTTGCATAATTTCAGAACTATACTATCTGAAAAAGTCTTTTGTGATGGCATACATGAATAAAATGAGAATTAAATAGTTAGGAATCTGATTAAGTCCAGCAACCTGACTGCCAGATAAAGCTTCACAATTGTGCCACCTGTGGTTAATATTAATTGTTAAGATGATGATGATGATTTGATAAAATATTTTTTTTTAAATTATAAAAACGCACACTACAATGATAATTCTTCAAATGTTCTTGTGCACATTCGAAACAAATCAGTTTAACACAATAAATCAAATGGAGCAAACTTATTCTGCTACTGGATGCATTTTTAGAACTGACATGCGCATTCTACAACTGAAGTTCCCATACTGTAAGATAATATTGTCTGTTTGCTTACAATTGTTCACTCAGGAGGTAACTGATACTGCTGAATCCACAGAATGTTCTCTTTTTTATAGAATATCTTACTACGTGAAAACAAGAGCATAAATATAATCTATTTCTATGTTAAAAGAGCAGAACCTTTTTAAAAATTGCCAAAATGGGATACTCAGATGAGAACTGATAGCTGCAAAAATTATGTACTACTACTGAATAATAAGCTTTCCAAATTTCCTAGTCTTTAATCAGAATACATATTAGGAAATACATATTAGAAAATGAAGGCATGCTGTGATGTAACAGCATTGAATTTTGTATCAGAGAAAGCGATACACAGTTTTTTTTAGTGTTTTAGTTGATACAGTGCATTAATAATGATGACAACAATGACAATAACAATAAATTATTATTAATCTTATTATTATAATTTTTAAACTACACTTCTAATTTATTCATTATTTAATGTTGTGTGGAAGAATTGTGAATCATGTGCCTTGTGATGATAAATATAACACTGTTTTCAAGTTTATAATTAACTAAAACAAAGATGCCAAATTTAAAAGAATGTTACAATATTATGAATACGATAAGTGCTACTTACGGTATAGTGGAGATGCTGTGTTGCAGATATTAACACCAAAGAGACTGTCAAAAAATTAGCTTCAGCCAACAAAGCCTTCATTGGCTATAGAAAGAAACACACACACACACACACACACACACACACACACACACACACACACGGTGAACAGTTGCACATGACGACGAGAGATTCAACTGGGTGGTGGGGGTAAGGAGGAGAATGGGGCAGGGTGGGGGAGGTATAGTAGGGTAGAGGCGGGGGATGGTAAGTGCTACTTGTAAGAGCATATGGGGATGAGGTGGAGAGAGGGTAGGGCAGAGGGCAACTAGGTGTAATCGAAAGGTTAGACAGAGGGGGATTAGCGGAAAAGGAGAGACGTGAAAAGACAGGATGCATTGGTGGAATAGAGTACTTTGTAGTGCTGGAATGGGAACAGAGAAGGGGCTAGAGGGTAAGGACAAAGACTAAAGAAGGTTGAGGCCAGGAGGCTTATGGGAACATTGGCTACATTGCGGGGAAAGTTCCCACCTGCACAATTCAGAAAAACAGGTGTTTGTGGGAAGGATCCAGATAACACAGGCTATGAAGCAGTCACTGAAACGAAGAACGTCATTCTAGGCAGCATGTTTAGCAATTTGGTGGTCCAGCTGTTTCTTGACCACCGTTTATTGGTGGCCATTGGTGGCTTATTAGTTGTCATGCCTATATAGAATGCAGTACAGTGATTGCAGCTTAGCTTGTAGATCACATGACTGGTTTCACAGGTAGCCCTGCCTTTGATAGGATAGGATGCTTGCGACCAGATTGGAGTAGGAGGTGGTGGTGGTGGTGGTGGTGGTGGTGGTGGGAGAATGTATGGGACAACTCTTGCATCTAGGTCCATTACAGGAATATGCACCATGAGGCAGGGTGTTGGAAGCAGGAGTTGTGTAGGGATGGAGAGGATACTGTGTAGGTTCGGAGGCTGGCGGAATACCACTTTGGGAGACATGGGGAAGGATAGTGGGTAGGACATTCCTTATTTCAGGGCACAATGAGAGGTGGTTGAAACATTGGTGGTGAATGTGATTCAGTTGATCCAATCCTGGGTGGTACTGAGTCACAAGGGAAATGCTACTCTGTGGCCAGATGGTGGGACTTTGGGAGGTGGTGGTGGTGGTGGTGGTGGTGGTGGTGGTGGTTGTGGTTATGGGTGACTGGAGAGATTAGACATGGCAGACAGCTGGAGCACCCCATCGCTGAGCATGCTACCCAACACAATGTGCTGCATTTTGATGACTGCTTTGCAGCCTGTGCCATCTGGATCTTTCCCACCAACACCAGTTTTTCTGAATTGCACAGGTGGGAACTCTCCCTGGAATATATTCTATGTTCCTGTAACCCTCCTTACCTCAACCTGCATTAGGCTTTGTCCTTACTCCCTAGCCCCTGCCCTGTTCTGATTCCAGCTCTATACAGTGCTCTGTTTCACCAATGCACATATAGTCTTTTCCCCTCTCTCCTTTTCTGCTCCACTAATCTACTGTACCCTCCCCTGCCCAACTGCACTTAGCTGCCCTATCATCTCTCTATATCATCACTGTATGGTCACAGAGGTAGCACTTTACTGTCCCCAACTCCTACCCTGCTATCCCTCTCCCTCCCTGCCCCAGCCTCCTCCTCACCCCCACCACCTGACTGTGCCTCTCATCATGGGCAGCTGCTTGCAGTGCGGCCTCAACAGCCAGACTGTGGTCGCGTGTGTGCGTGTGGTGAGTAGCAACTATATTTTTCATGATACTGTTACATTCAATCCTAGATTTTTAAAAGAATGCTATTGTGATGTATAGTTGCCAACTGAAGTGATGAATGAAAATTTGAACCAAGGCCAGAATTCGAACCTGGGTCTCCTGCTAACTGCTAATCTTTGGTGATAACTGTTTCGATTTAAAATGCGTAGAAAGTATTCCAATATATTATGTAGTTTACTTTTAAAGTTACTGTGTGCAAAACCGATATTATTTTCTCAACAAATTAACTAAAGTGGCTTGAGCAATTATCTCAGTATGTGACACGTACTATCTTAACCATGTCTACCAAAGTCATTTATCTTACTATTACAAAGAAGTAGTACAATTATTTTCACAATTTCCATAAGAATAATAATGTTATGATTACTTACCTTTTACCTGCATTCAGATTCTCCAGACATTTTTGAATATATTCACTGTAGTAGCTGATTTGCTCTTCAAAAAATTGTGTTTTCTTCTCCAGGCTCTGTTTTGTGCTTCTCAGCATTTGGATTTCCTGTGAGGCAGAAAGAAAGTATAGTAATGAAGAGCTTCTGTACAGAAATCATCTATTAACTTTTTCTTATTGTCATCAACAATTGCAGGAAAATTATATTAATAATAACCAAATCACAACAAATCTAAGCATAGAAATCAATAACAAATCCATAACTTTGTAGGCATGACATCAGTCAGCTTATTACTCACATATGCAGCACAGATACAAATGTGAATTAGTAGTACAAAATTACATACATGCATACATACATACATAGAAACTGTAGAAATTAGCTGTGAACTGTGTATTTCTTGTTGATTACATAAGCTCCTGACAAGCTCGTTTAGGCATATGTGCCATTATCAAGTGTTCCTATTGACATTACATTTATACATCATCTTATTCTACATCAATGTAATAATACTATTAGATTTTATGTTGTATTATACTTTTGTCTATATGTATTGAAATCCACAATTCGTCTTGAAAAACAAGTTCTTTTATGCACTATGTTGTTAGCACGGGTCAAATATATATTTTCACTCGTTTGCTATAGAAGAACAGTAATGAAAGTAAGTATGTAACTCAAGTTAACAACATAGAACATAAGTTCTTTTATGTCCCATGATGATTTATTGACATCACTCCATCTAGATCCAAGTATAAGAGAAAATTTCACAGTACTCTCACACAGAGGTAGAATAAAGTGATATATACAGGGTGTTACAAAGAGGTACGGCCAAACTTTCAGGAAACATTCCTCACGCACAAATAAAGAAAAGATGTTATGTGGACATGTGTCCGGAAACGCTTAATTTCCATGTTTGAGCTCATTTTAATTTATTCCAATGTGATCAGTGTGTAAATTTTCACAATCAACATGTGTGGGCTGACGAGAATCCGCACACAATTGTGCAATCATGCCATCAACACAGATTTTCTGTGAACGTCTGGGCAGGCACTCTTGGTGATGTCTTGATTGGGCCCCATGTTCTCCCACCTACGCTCAATGGAGCACGTTATCATGATTTCATACGGGATACTCTACCTGTGCTGCTAGAACATGTGCCTTTACAAGTACGACACAACATGTGGTTCATGCACGATGGAGCTCCTGCACATTTCAGTCAAAGTGTTCGTATGCTTCTTAACAACAGATTCGGTGACTGATGGATTGGTAGAGGTGGACCAATTCCATGGCCTCCACCCTCTCCTGACCTCAACCCTCTTGACTTTCATTTATGGGGGCATTTGAAAGCTCTTGTCTACGCAACCCCGGTACCAAATGTAGAGTCTCTTCATGCTCGTATTGTCTCTTGTGGCTGCATAACTTATGCACCCCTTCTGTGCTGTAGTTAGATTTAACCCAGATAGTGAAGATCAGAATTTCTCCTATGCACATTGCTACTGCTTTTGAACTGGAATGAGTTATTAATAACAATTTCATAAATGCATTTATATATGTTGTGAAGCTACTGTGAATATTCCTGGTTCCTAAAATAAACTCTGCAAGATGACCTTCAGTGGGTTCCAGCGATTATTCTGATTATAAACTTTCTTTAATTATGAATTAATCCAAAATATGATGCCATATGAGAGCAGTGAATGAAAATAGGCATAGTAGACTAATTTACTGACATCACTAAAATTTGCAATAACCCTAGCTGAACTCAAATGTTTCAACAGATCATGAATGAGTCTTTTTTCTATTCATTTTCTCATCAATGCTCATATCCAAAAATTATGAATACTCTGGCTTAGCTACAGATGTCTGTTCAAAGTCTATATTTATTAATGATGTTATGCCATTTACAGTACAGAACTGTATATGCTATGCTTCATCAAAATTTCATGGCATTTGCAGAGAATCATTTAATAATTTTCTGAACACATTATTTACAGTTTCAATAAAAAAAATAAAAAATAAAACTGAATACACTAACATATGCTGTTAGGATTCTCACTCAAAATACAAGCTGCTCACCTGTTGCCTGAGGTGACATTGTGCCTTGGTGGTACATAGTGACTACCGATGTACAGAATAATTTTAAAAACACGTGTAAAACACAGAAAAAGTTTATCAGGATGATAATGAAAGCTAAATGCAGGGATTCCTGTTGATTCCATTTTAAAAGTTTGAAAATGCAGCCCCTGGCTTGGTTATACACATAAAAAAACAATCAAACATAACTATGATATACTTGTATATGTAACTAGGCAGAAGATGAATCTTCAAATATACACAGTAAACACAATCTTATGAAAAGGAGATGTGTATCATACTGGAGTTGACATTATGTAACTATATTCCTTCTTACTTAAAATGCCTACAAACACCGAATACATTTAACGTAAAGTTGAAACAGTTCTTGCTTGACCACTGCTTCTACAATGCCTCTGAATTTCTGGGTCACCATCATAAGAAAATCTCACTTACCAAATATTGTTAATTATGTACACTGTGGTGATCAAAGTAATGGGATAGTGATATGAGGACATACAGATGGCAATAGTATAGTGTACACAAGGTATAAAAGAGTAGTGCAATGGTCGAGCTGTCACTTTCACTCAGGTGATTCAAAAGAAAACATTTCTGACATGATTACAGTCTCAAGAAGGGAATTAACAGACTTTGAATGTGGGATGGTAGCTGGAGCTAGATGAATGGGGTATTCCATTTTGAAATTCATTCCAGAATTCATTAGTCTGACATCCACAGTGTCATGAGCATCCCAAGGATGCCAAATTTCAGGCATTACCTCTCACCATGGACATCTCAGTGGCTGATGGCCTTTACTTAATGGCCGAGAGCAGCAGCATTTGCATTGAGCTGTCACTGGTAACAGACAAGCAACACTGAATGAAATAACTGCAGAAGTCAATATGTGATGTACAGAGAATGTAGCCATTAAACAGTGTGGCAAAATTTGACGTTAATGGGCTAAGGCAGCAGACAACTGAGGCGAGTGCCTTTGTTAACAGCATATTGTCTGTAGCATCTCTGCTGCATTTGTGACCAAATTGGTTGGTCCTAGACAACTGAGAAACTGTGGCCTGGTCAGAAGAATCCTGATTTTAGTTAGTAATAGCTGACGGTAGGGTTCGAGCGTGGCGCAGACCCCATGAAGCGAAGGACCCAAGTGGTCAAAACAGCATTGTGGGCTATGTTTACATGGAATGGACTGGGTCCTCTGAGCTAACTGAACTGACCATTGACTGGAGATGGTTAGTTCGGCTACTTGGAGACCATTTGCAGCCATTTGTGGACTTCACGTTATGGGCGACATTGTGCCATGTCACCGGGCCACAACTGTTTGTAGTTCGTTTGAAAAACATTCTGGACAATTCAAGCAAATCATTTGGCCACCAAAATTACCCAACACGAATCCATCAAACATTTATGGGATGTGATTGGCAGATCAGTTCGTGCATAAAATCCTGCACCAGCAAGACTTCTGCAATAATGAACAGCTATAGAAGTAGCATGGCTCAATATTTCTGCAGGAGACTTCCAATGACTTGTTGAATCCATGTTGCAGCACAATGCCAAGCAAAAGGATGTGTGATACAATATTAGTAGGTATACCATGACATTTATTACCTCAGTGTTTTATGTCACTTCACACTATAATTTTCTTTGTGAACTACTCCCTCAAAGTCAAAGAAAACTTTCAGCATGACTTTGACCTGACCTGATAAGCTTTACTTTTTGTCTTGGAGAACCTTAGAAACTTTCCCAACCATTCGTAACACCAAGTATGGCTTAAGCACTCATCACTGTAGGCTTCCTGCATCATTTGGTGTGTCTCTGTAAAGGTTTTCTTGAATTTTGTACAAAATTTAATGCAGACGTGTTGCTCCTCTAGCTCTGCCATATCGAAATTCACAAACTGTGTAACACAACATTCGACTCAATACAGCACTGAACAATAACTAACAGACACACAACAATGAAACTTCTGGCGCCAACTGCACTTTGCTCCAACATGCCACTAGCTGGAAATTAAGAATATTTCAGAATTTGTTGAACAGACCTTGTACATGTGCTGAAAGCTTATATCCAGTTACATTTACTTTTCCATATCTGTGGCTGTATAATGTTCAGACAGGCACAGTATACCTGTTACATCCTCAGTTTCTAAATCTTCCAAACAAACAAGAAGCTGCTGTACTTTGGTTTTTAATACCCTGATATACTGAAGCACTATACTAACATTATTTTTCACTGTACTTTTACAAGAATCTTGTGATATTTTAACATCTTTAGTACCTGCCTGCCTGAGCTTCTCATAAAGCTTAATTACTTTCAATGTTGAAGCAGTGGACACTGATCTTTTCTAAAAAGAAGGAAAAAAAAGAAGAAAGAAAAGGGTAGTCCCACGAGTCATTGGTTGCAAAGTGACTGATGGCTCTAGCCCCCCCCCCCCCCCCCCCCCCCCCCTCCACAGGATTTTGCTAGCAACCCGGCCACTTTAGCCTTCCCATTCCTACTGAGATACACGCCATGTCTTAGGAAATCCCACTTGCCAACAGTGTCAACAGGAAGTGAATCCATGTCTGACCTAGAAGTCACCTGAAGCATCAGATCTAACTCCATATTGATCCTACTTGCAAAACTGTTCCATTGGGGCAGATCAAACTGCAAACTTCGGTTTTAGTAATTTTAAATTTAAATCACCATGTCAAAGTTCTATCCTATTTTGTTGAGGCAACTTGCTAGTTAAAATTCACATTACTTCAGATTTCTTCTGTGGTATGAAACTGTCACAAAAATAGTCTTTCATAATATTGATTGATATCTGTACATTATTGAACAACAATGCAAAATGGCAAAATAATCACAACTAGAAAGGACCTGAGAGGAAAATATTGATGAGGAACACTAGCAGCCAATATTACATCAAATACAGCATCTAAACTGCTAGAATGAATGATTTTGATTAGGAGCATAGACACCGGCTGTACAACACTCAAGAGAACTAGGTTTCAGCTTAATAGAAGTAGTTACAATTAGCTATTCACCACTTTTACTGAATACTGAGATAAATATGACATTCTGTGATGAGAGGAGTACTTCTCGAGGTTCTTGAAGCAGTGTATTGGAAAGAACTACACAAAAGCCTCAACAGAATGCTTAACTATTGCTATGAATACCTCGGGGGGAAAAACTACTACTGTGTAACTGATATTTCAACATAGTTTGTCATTTGCATTTATTGTTGGTGGTAGAGGTTTTCATGGTTTTAGAACTCTGTGACCTATATTCACAACACATGGTATTTCACACCGAAACAACAAAATTGCAAAAGACTAACTGTGCCGAAATATCAACTATAATGCAGAAGACAGATTGCAGCATGAACAACAAAATCTGCTGATACATCAAATGCAGGGAAACCTACTGATGATAATGTAGTATGAGCAAAAAATGTAAGGGTATATGTTTCTGTGCAGTTATACACTACATGAGAAAAAAAAAATTATTACGCTTGGAAAGAAAATATCGATTTTGATCCTATGAAGCCATATGCCACGTGCGGTATACTACATATACAGATAATGGTTTCAGCACAGTCCACCAAAAAATAACGTAATGGCATGGCTACCAGTGCGTCATTTCTGTCCGCCCTTTAATAGGGAATGCTCACAGTCAGAAGGTTCAGTGTGACGGAAATGTGTAAAGTCAGCAGGCAACCATGCCACCGAGACGCACTAACGCTCTCTACAATCAACTGAGTGATGTTGAAAGGGGTCACACTGTGGCCTTCTGAGTGGCAGGATGGTCCTTTCAGAGAACTGATGCACAAGTTGGACATGACTGCATTAGCTGTACAATGGTGCTACTGAACATTCTCACACCTATAGGCGAGTTTCTGGATGTTCATTTAGCCTGGACACCCGCCAAGATGATCATATTGTAAAGCTAGCAATGGCAGATCGTAAAAATACCACAGCACAGATAATACAACTTGAGAGTCCACCTGTGTTAACAAGAACAGTTGAAAACTGGTTATTGGCAATGGGACTAAGGCCAAGCACACCTCTAACCCATCTTCCACTCATGCCACTTCATCGGCATGCATGGCTCAAATGGTCCTTTAGAGGATCACTTGGAAGATGGAATGGTACACCATGGTCTCCAGCGATGAAAGGTGATTCTTCCTGCACGCAAGTGGTGGTCATTTGTGCTAACAACATAGAACTGGTAAGCATTGTCTCACACAGTGCATTTGTCCAAGACACACTGGCCCCACCTGAGGCCTTTTGGTGAGAGGAACGATAACCAACAACTCTCGTTCACCTTTTACCCCTTTTGTGTTTCTGGAGGGGAGGCTAATCAGCACTTGGTATGTGCAGAATGTGTTAGACCTGTTCTTTTGCTGTTCTTGCAACAGTAAGGTGATGTGTTGTTCCAACAGGATAATGCTTGTCCACACACAGCCTGTGAAACTCAAAGTACTCTTCAAGACTTGCAGCAACTTCCACAGCCAGCATGATCTCCAGACTTGTCTCCAATCGAGCATTTGTGGGATATGATGGGATGAGAAGTGACTCGTGCGACTCGCCTACCAACAACTGTTACAGAACAAACTGAACAGGTCAAGCAGGTATGGCATAACATGTCCCAGGACAGTATGTGCCATCCGTACAATTGATTGGTTGATAGAGAAAGTGCCTGAATTGCCGTCTGTGGAAGCTACACCATGTACTAGCATGGGTGTTTCAACATAGGTTGATAACTGGTACCTCAGAACTGTTTGTGCTATTGATCTGAAAATATAATTATTTCATGTACTCTACACGCATTTTTGCAACAATAAATCTTGTGTGAACTGGAAACATTTACAAGTGAATACTTTTTCTTTTTCCCCCTGGCAGTGTATGTATAGCCGCATCAAGTATCAGTAAATGTGATGCATTGCCTTGTGTGTAGCTTGAAGAGAGATAGCAGAATCACAGAAATATATATATAAACAAAGATGATGTAACTTACCAAACGAAAGCATTGGTATGTTGACACACACACACACACACACACACACACACACACACACACACACACACACACAAAAATTCAAGCTTTCGCAACCCACAGTTGCTTCATCAGGAAAGAGGGAAGGAGAGAGAAAGACAAAAGGATGTGAGTTTTAAGGGAGAGGGTAAGGAGTCATTCCAATCCCGAGAGGATGTATTTAAGGGGAAGTTCCCATCTCCGGAGTTCTGATAGGTTGGTGTTAGTGGGAAGTATCCAGATAAACAGGACAGTGTTACACTGTGCCAAGATGTGCTGGCCGTGCACCAAGACATGTGTAGCCACAGGGTGATCCTCATTACCAACAAACGCTGTCTGCCTACGTCCATTCATGTGAATGGACAGTTTGTTGCTGGTTATTCCCACATAGAATGCTTCACAGTGTAGGCAGATCAGTTGGTAAATCACGTGGGTGCTTTCACACGTGGCTTTGCCTTTGATCTTGTACACCTTCCGGGTTACATGACTGGAGTAGGTGGTGGTGGGAGGGTGCATGGGACAAGTTTTATGCTGGGGGCGGTTACAAGGGTAGGAGCCAGAGGGTAGGGAACGTGGTTTGGGGATTTCATAGGGATGAACCAAGAGGTTACGAAGGTTAGGTGGACGGCGGAAAGACACTCTTAGTGGAGTGGGTTGGATTTTATGAAAGATGGATATCATTTCTGGGCAGGATTTGAGGACGTCGTATCCCTGATGGAGAGCCACATTCAGAGTCTGATCCAGTCCCGGAAAGTATCGTGTCACAAGTGGGGCGCTTTGGGGGTTCTTCTGTGGGAGGTTCTGGGTTTGAGGGGATGGGGACGTGGCTCCGGTTATTTGCTTCTGTACCAGGTCAGGAGGGTAGTTGCGGGGTGCGAAAGCTGTTTCAGGTTGTTGGTGTAATGGTTCGGGGATTCAGGACTGGAGCAGATTTGTTTGCCATGAAGACCTACGCTGTAGGGAAGGGATCGTTTGATATGGAATGGGTGGCAGCTGTCATAATGGAGGTACTGTTGCTTGTTGGTTGGTTTGATGTGGACGGCTGTGTGAAGCTGGCCGTTTGAGAGATGGAGGTCAACATCAAGGAAAGTGGCATGGAATTTGGAGTAGGATCAGGTGAATCTGATGGAACCAAAGGAGTTGAGGTTGGAGGGGAAATTCCGGAGTTGTTCTTCACTGAGAGTCCAGATCATGAGGATGTCATCAATTAATCTGTAACAAACTTTGGGTTGGCAGGCCTGGGTAACCAGGAAGGCTTCCTCTAAGCGACCCGTAAATACGTTGGTGTATGAGGGGGCCATCCTGGTACCCATGGCTGTTCCCTTTAATTGTTGGTATGTCTGGCCTTCGAAAGTGAAGAAGTTGTGAGTCAGGATGAAACTAGCCAAGGCAATGAAGAAAGAGGTTTTAGGTAGGGTGGCAGGTGACCGGCGTGAAAGGAAGTGCTCCATCGCAGCGAGGCCCTGGACGTGCGGAATATTTGTGTATAGGGAAGTGGCTTCAATGGTTACAAGGATGGTTTCCGGGGGTAACAGATTGGGTAAGGATTCCAGGCGTTCGAGAAAGTGGTTGGTGTCTTTGATGAAGGATGGGAGACTGCATGTAATGGGTTGAAGGTGTTGATCTACGTACGCAGAGATACGTTCTGTGGGGGCTTGGTAACCAGCTACAACGGGGCGGCCATGATGATCGGGTTTGTGAATTTTAGGAAGAAGGTAGAAGGTTGGGGTGCGGGGTGTCAGTGGGGTCAGGAGGTTGATGGAGTCAGGTGAAAGGTTTTGTAGGGGGCCTAAGGTTCTGAGGATTCCTTGAAGCTCCACCTGGACATCAGGAATGAGATTACCTTGGCAAACTTTGTATGTAGTGTTGCCTGAAAGCTGACACAATCCCTCAGCCACATACTCCCGACGGTCAAGTACCACGGTCGTGGAACCCTTGTCCGCCGGAAGAATGACGATGGATCGGTCAGCTTTCAGATCACGGATAGCAAGTAGTTCTAAATGTACAAAAATGTAAGATAATATGGATGAATAATGTTTGGATACAGCATTAGTAGTGTCCTCCTTGACACAGTCACATCATCCAAATATCTGGGAATAATGTTCCAAAGCAATATGAACTGGAGTGAGCATCTACATCTCCATTTATACATCTACATCTCCATTTATACATCTACATCTCCATTTATACATCTACATCTCCATTTATACATCTACATCTCCATTTATACATCTACATCTCCATTTATACATCTACATCTCCATTTATACATCTACATTTATACTCTGCAAGCCACCCAACGGTGTGTGGTGGAGGGCACTTTATGTGCCACTGTCATTACCTCCCTTTGCTGTTCCAGTTGCGTATGGTTCGCAGGAAGAACGACTGTCTGAAGGTCTCCGTGCGTGCTCTAATCTCTCTAATTTTACATTTGTGGTCTCCTCAGGAGGTATAAGTAGGGGGAAGCAATGTATTCGATACCTCATCCAGAAACGCACCCTCTCGAAACCTGGCGAGCAAGCTACACCGCGATGCAGAGCCCCTCTCTTGCAGAGTCTGCCACTTGAGTTTTCTAAACATCTCCGTAATGCTATCACGGTTACCAAATAACCCTGTGACGAAATGCGCCGCTCTTCTTTGGATCTTCTCTATATCCTCTGTCAACCTGATCTGGTACGGATCCTACACTGATGAGCAATACTCAAGTGTAGGTCGAACGAGTGTTTTGTAAGCCACCTCCTTTGTTGATGGACTACATTTTCTAAGGACTCTTCCAATGAATCTCAACCTGGTACCCGCCTTACCAACAATTAATTTTATATGATCATTCCACTTCAAATCGTTCCACACGCATACTCCCAGATATTTTACAGAAGTAACTGCTACCAGTGTTTGTTCCACTATCATATAATCATACAATAAAGGAGCATGTGAGGATTGTGGTAAGAAAGGAAAATGGTTGACTTTGGTTTATGAGAGAATTCTATGAAAGTGTGGTTCATCTGTAAAGGAGACCACATACAGGATGCTAATGCAACCTACTGATGCATACTGCTCGAGTGTTTGGGATACATACAAGGTCGGATTAACGGGAGACATCAAAGGAATTCAGAGGCAGGCAGCTGGATTTGTTACTAGAATGTTCGAACAACATGCAAATTTTGCAGAGATGCTTTTGGAAACTCAAGGGGAAGGTGACATTCTTTTCAAGGAACACTATTGAGGAAATTCAGAGAACCAATGTTTGAAGCTGGCAGCAGAATGAATCTACTGTTGCCAACATACATTTTGCGTTAGGACCACGAAGATAAGATACGAGAAATTAGGGCTCATATGGAGGCATACAAACAGTCATTTTTCTCTCATTCTATCTGCGAGTGGAACAGAACAGGAAATGATTAGTAGGGGTACAGGATACTCTCCGCTTTGTGTTGTAAAGTGGATTGTGGAACATCAATGTAGATGTAGATTAGGTGATAGCGTATTACAGTTTTACTTATAACAACAGTTCAAATTGCACTGAAATGACAAATATTGTAGCCAGTTCAAAGACTTTGTCATTAGACGATAGCATTTTTGAGAAAAACTGTACCCGATTTCTTCACAAAGCTTCATCAGCTGTTCTTACTTACTGACATGACACAGGCTATAACTGTGGAGCAGCTGATGCAACATCGTAAAGACATGAAACAAAATTTCTCTCATCTTAATGACTGATCAAAATTGGTTACAATGTTCATTATTCTCTCCATAGCTATAAACATTTAATACAATCACAGCCGAATGAACCTGATTGTTCACTGCAGTAACACAGTTTGGAAATGTGAGCTTTGTTTTCCGCGTCTCTGCAACCAAGCTTACACAAACCTCATCCTGTCCACAGTTCCCTATTGCACATCCTCTCTGTAAAGAGCCACTGTCCAACATGATTTACACTGTAATACCTATACCTCTAAATTTATCTTTACAGTCTTCTTTTTTTTTACCCCAGAGATCCTCTTACCCCATTCCCCCAAAACTCCTATTCTCCTAAGCTAAAGAAGGAACTTGTGATTCTGAAAGGTAGGAATATTAGTGGATTTTATTTACAAGTGCTCCTGTCTGCTGAACTAGGAGCTGCATTTGCTGGAGTTAAGTACTGGTCAGCCCAACTGTCCCAGTTAATTTAATGAATTTCTGGGTGTAATTCTTCTTTTTATAACAATGTTATGCATTTTTTGCTTCTTATTCTAAACAGTGAAATGAACAATCTCTGATATACACCACAAATCAATAGAATATGTAACATTTGAATGAACAATAATAACAAAATTCACCTATAGCAAAATACCTTTCTCAGGAGCTGTCTTCTACGACCACGGCGACATATGTCAGACGCAACTGCAGTTACAAGCTGCTGAAAACCATCAGTATGAGTTACCAGGCCTGCTAATTCAAGCTGCGCTAGAAGTTGAGAGAGTCTTTGTAACTCGTTATCTTCAGATTGACCAGTGTACTTGCATGACAGAGCTTCTAACAAAGTGGCTCCTTCCATTTGTGGTAACAGCTGCAGCAATAACTCCTTCGCACTGAGAAGAAAATTGTATTAAATGTCAACAAAATTACCACCAAAGAAAATGAACAGCTTTAAAAAATAAAATCTCATTTTCTGAACCTAATTTTGAAGCAAGGGGAAAAACCATGACAAATAAAATTATGACAACTTCTACAGAAAAGGAATATCTGTGTGTACTACATAACTACTGGGAAAATTATTGGTTAATCAGTCAATTTGGTACTAATTTAAGATAAGCCTGAGGAACTAATTGGTCTTCAACTTCTCCAACTCCTTAGATACAGTCTGTAAGCACAAACAGTCGGTTATACACTATTAGTAACATTACATGGTCATATTTTTATGTAATACTTGGGTTTTGAATCTCGTGAATGCATTGATTTAATTAGTATAAGTAAACAAGGACTTGTTTTTTGCTACTTCAGTTTCCTCTACTAACATTTCATTAAAGGCCTGTATGTGCAACAGTAAGCATGTTAACTTTTGTGTAATATATGAATTCTATGTCCTTAAATAGTACATTGAAATCAGATTGGTGGATAATCATATTTATGTAGACAAAGGCTTTTTTATTTACACCTGACATGGCACTCCATTTTTGCACATATTAAAATATAACACTCGTTGTCTCAGCCAGCAGATGGTTTTAATAGCACTTGTTGATAGTTGCACACTACTCTCGCTGTAGTTTATGACATGTTGGTGTTGCATGTATACATTATATTATTAAGGGGCAGTACTGACTTTTGCATCTGCTACATATGCATTTTAATTTACAGAAGCAGCATCAGCAGAACAAAGCAATATGGAATTTCATTTGAGGATGGTAGCCAGGTGAATTGCTGAAAATACGGTATGAGTAAATAAAGTACCCACCAGCAAATCCGACAGTAATATGAATTATTACATCAGGAGAGCTTATGTAGTTCAGTAAATATAAATGTAAGTGTCATGTAAATGTCTTTTGAATTTATGGAAGCAATACAGAGTTTCTATTATATTTTTCCAATTGCGCCTGTGACTCCTCCAGAAGCAGATAGGTAGAAAAAATATACAAATTAAGTTACAGAAATTGGCCAATTCAGAAGTACCACACAAATAATTCAAAAATGTGTGTTAGTTAAGAAATTTAGTCAGACATACTTTGTCTCCAGTTTGGGCTACTCAGGTTGGATACTGTCATCAGGAAGAACAAAACTTGCATTTTACAGGCCAGAGTGTAGGTGGGTAGAATAGAAAATTTAAAAAGAGAAATGGAAAACGAAGGTAAATATACTGGGAATTAGTGAAATGGAATGACAGGAAGAACAGGGACTCTGGTCAAGCGAGTATTTGTGATCAACAAAAATCAAATAGAGGTAATGGAGGAGTATGTCTAATAATGAATAAGACAATATGAAAGCAAGGAAGCTACTACGAACACTTAGTGAATGCATTATTCTAACAAAGAAAGATACTTAGCTAATACCCAACACAGTAATAAAAGTTTGTATGCCAATAGTTCCACTGATGAAGAAGGGATTGGAAGAATGTACACTATAAATGAAATTATCCAAATAGTTATGTGAGAAGAAATTTAATTGTTATGGGACACTGAAATTCAATGGCAGGAGAAGGAAGACAATGGAAAACATCTGGAGATAATGGACTGGGGGAAAGAAATGAAATGAGAATTTGTCTAATAGAGTTTTACACATAGTACAATTGAAGATGTCTAACATTTGGTTTAAGAGTGTTGTGTATGTATGAATGTTGAAAGAAAAGTAATGCCTCCACCTTCGTTAATTGGATATGGATGGAAATATTTTAATAAATCAAATGCGGAAATAATCCTTAGTATGTGATTTTTAATTACCAATATTTACTTTCCCACATAATTACCAGCCAATTGGATACATTTCTGCTAACGATGAACAAGTTTTCTGATGCCGTTATGGAAGAAGTTGCCACTCTGTTTTCTGCAACCAAAGTCTCACAATTCTCTCAGGGCCTTCAGCAGAAGCATAATGAGACCCTGCACATCGTCTTTCATTATCGGGAACAGATGGAAGTCAGATGGTGCTAAATCTGGACTGTACGGAGGATGCCGTACAGTGGTGAGATTCAGTTTATGAAGTTCTGCTGCACTGGCACATTAAGTGTGTTGTTTGTGAAGAAAAGCAATATTGTGATCCACATGTTCTTGTGAAACGCCGATTGTGCTTGCAACTTCTTACAGAGTGATACAATGATCATCCTGGATCAATCTGTCTACCTTTTGCTTATGAAACTCTGTGGTTGTTGTCACAGGACGTCCAACTCTTTGTTTGTCATGCAGATCAGATATTCCCGCCTCAACAACTTTAAACTTACTCGCCTAATGATGAGCAGTACTCACATCAACACAATAACCATAAACTGCTTTCATTCTCTGATGAATTTCCTTTGTGGTGACACCTTCTGCTCTCAATAATTCAATGACTACACATTGCTTAAATTGCATTGACTGACTGTCTGCACAGGGTTCCATACTTTGCACTATAACAACACAACCGTTATGTGCTAAGGCTTCCTGCTAACTGGAGCTGTAGAGAAGAGACTATGGAACAAGTCAGTATCTGCCGCATATCAATGCTGCCAACTGTTGAAGAATTACGAAAATGGAAGCATTACTTTTCAGTCAATCTTCATGGATGAGAGGGAGAGATCGCATAAGGTTTCAGTAGATTACATAATTGTGAGACAGAGATTTAGAAAACAAATTCTGAACTGCGAGAATTGTGGAATAGTTGAACATTAAGGAAATGGGACTGTGATGAACAGAAAGAACTAGATTATATAGGATTAGTGATGGCAGCAGAGAATCAAATAGGTCAAAAGACAATGTCTAGTAGAAATCCTTGGATAACATGGGAGAAACTGGATTTAATGGACTATACGAGGAAACACAAAAATGCAGCACAAGAAGCAAGTGAAAGGGAATACAGAGATGACAAAGTGCAAAATAGCAGAGCAGGTGTGGCTAGAGAAATGAAAAAGTGTAGAAGTGTACATAACTACGGAATATGTAAGTACTGTCCATAAGAAAACCAAAGACACCTTTGGGGAAAAGGGAAGCCACTGCACAAATAGTAAGAGCTCAGATGGTAAGCCAGTGCTAAGCAGAGAAGGGAAGACAGAAATGGAAGAAATATACAGAAGAGCTGTTTAAAGAAAAGAAACTTTAAGAGAATATGATGGAAAGCGTTGTTGTGGTCTTCAGTCTGAAGACTGGTTTGACACAACTCTATACTGTGCCAGCCTCTTCTTCTCCCAACAATTACTGCAACTTACACCATTCTGAATCTACTTACTAAATTCATCTCTTTGTCTTCCTCTATAATTTTTAACCCCCCCCCCCCCCCTTGCCAACTTTCTACCAGCACTAAACTGGTGATTCCTTGATGTCTCAGAATGATTCCTATCAATCAACCGCTTATCATCCACATTTCGCTTTCGTACATGGCTATACTCCATACAAACACTTTCAGAAAAGACTTGCTAACACTTAAATTTACATTTGAGGTTAGCATATTTCTCTTCTTCAGAAAAGTTTTTCTTACCATTGCCAGTCTACATTTTATATCCTCCTGTTTCAGCCATCATCAGTTATTCTGCTACCCAAATAACAAAACTCATCTACTACTTTAAGCGTCCCCTTTCCTAACTTAAATCCGTCAGCATCACCTGATTTAATTCGACTACATTCCACTGGCCTTGTTTTGGTTTGGTTGATGTTCAACTTACATCCTCCTTTCACGACACTGCCCATTCAATTCAACAGCTCTTCCAAGTCCTTTGCTGTCTATGACAGAATTACAATGACCTTGGCAAACCTCGAAGTTTTATTTTTTGTCCCCTGGACTTTAATTCCTACTCCAAATTTTGCTTTAGTTTCATTTACTGCTTACTCAGTGTACAGACTGAATAGCAGTGGTGATTGTCTACAACTCTGTCTCACTCCTTTCCCAACCACTACTTCCCTTTCATGCCCCTCAACTCATAACTGCCGTCTGGTTACTGAAGAATTTGTAAATAGCCTTTCACTCCCTGTATTTTTACCCATGCTACCTTCAGGATTTCAAAGAGAGTACTCCATTCAACATTATCAAAAGCTTTCTCTAAATCCACAAATGCTATAGACATAGGTTTGCAATCCAAACTTATCTTTTCTGAGGTCAGATTCTAACAGTTTTTTCATTCTGCTATAAGGAATTCATGTTAGAATTTTGCAACTATGAGTGATGAAACTGATGATTCAGCAATATTTGCACCTGTTAGCACCAGCTTTCTTTATAACTGGAACTATTACATCCTTCTTGAATGACTTAGGGTATTTCGCCTGTCTCATACATCTTGTACACGAGATGGAAGGGGTCTGTCATGGCTGGCTCTCCCAAGGGTGGGGGTAGCTCTGATGGAATGTTATCTATTCCCATATTCCCAGAAACTTTTTTTTAACTTAGGTCTTACAGTGCTCTGTCAAACTCTTCTTGCAGTATCACATCTCCCACCTTATCTTCATCAATGTCCTCTTCCATTTCTATAATACTGCCTTCAGGTTCATCTTCCTCGAACAGACCATCATATACTGCTTCACCTTTCAGTTTTCACTCCTTTGTTTAGAACTAGTTTTCCATCTGAGCTCTCGATATTCATACACTTGCTTCTCTTTTCTCCAAAGAACTCTTTAATTTTCCTCTAGGCAGTATCTATCTTTCCCCAATTGAAATATGCTTCTAAATCCTTACATTTGTCTTCTAGCCATTTCTGCTTAGCCATTTTGCTCTTGCTGTCAATTTCATTCCCTTTCCCCTGCTTTACTGCTGCATTTGTATTTTTTCTCCTTTCAGCAGTTGAATTCAATATTTCCTGTATTATCCAAGGATTTCTATTAGGCCTTGTCTTTTTACCTATTTGATCCTCTGCTGCCTTCACTATTTCATCTCTCAAAGCTACTCATTCGTCTTCTACAGCATCCCTTTCATGTTCTAGTCTACTGCTCCCTAATGCTCTGTCTGTAACTCTCAAGAATCTATGGTTCTTCTGAGCAATCCTAATCCCATCTCCCAGAAAAAATAAATGAAGATGAGCTGGGGGATGCAATAATGAGAGAAGAAATTGACAGAGCACTGAAAGACCTATTTAAAATCAAGGCAGCTGAAGTAGGCAAAATTCTCTGTGAGTTACTGATATCCTTGGGATGTACCACAACAAAATCTACTCCACTTAGTGGCCAAGATATATGAGATAGATGAAATACTGACATCAAGAGGAATGTAATAACTCTTATTTCAAAGAAGGTACATGCTGACAGGTATGATTATTAGCAAACCATCAAACAACTCATCATAGGCCACAACTGCAGAACACAAACACAAATGATTTACAGAAGAATGGAGTGACTGATAGTAGCCACCCTTGGAGGAGATAAGTTTGGATTCCAGTGAAATTCGGGATCATTCAAACAATACTGCCTCTACAACTTATGTCAGAAGATAAACTGAAACAAGGCAAACCTATGTATATAGCATTTGTAGATTTAGAGAAAGCTCTTGAAAATGTTGACAGAGAGACATACTTTGAAATTCTCAAGGTAACAGGGGTGAGTGAAAATTTATCTACAACTTCTAAAGAACCCAGTCAAGAGTTACCAAAGGACATTAAAGGGAAGCAGTAGTTGAGAAGAGAATGAGACATTATTCAATTTGTATGAAGAGCAGGCAATAAAGTAACCCAAAGAGAACTTCAGTGACAGCATAAATCTTGGAAGAGCAATTGCACTGAATGGATAGGGTCTTGATAAAAGATTACAAGGAGAACATCAACAAAAATAAAACAGGGTTAATCAAACAAATGTGAATTAAATAAGGTAATGGTTAGGGAATTATACTAGGAAAGGACATTAAAAGTAGTAGATGAATTTTGTTGATGATTGATGATGGCTAAAGTAGACACGAAAACTTTTTTTCTTTGGAGTGCAACCTTGTGCTGAAGTGAAACAAGGACAATAAACAGTTCAGACAACAAGAGAACAGAAGCTTTTGAAATATGGTACTGCAGGAGAAATCCAAAAATTTGATTGGTAGATGTGCTAACTAACAAGTTGAATCAAACAGGGATGAAAAGAAATTTATGGCACATCTTGACTAAAAGAAGGGATCGATTGACTTCCTGACACACTAAAGAATTGTCAGTTTGACAATAAAGTAAGTAGGGGGAATAAAAACTGTAAATAGATATCAACAGTAAGCTGGTTAAAATGGAAGTTGTGGTAGCTGCAAAGTGTTAATATAAGTGACTACATTAAAGCTAGGAATGAGGGGGAGAGGAGGGGAGGGGGGGGGGGGGAAGGTGGAGGATCACATTATTCATGCTTCATAATTTCATTTACATTATACTCATGTCACAAAAAAAAGAACCTAGTTAAATGATGTATTGGTGTTGTTGTTGTTGTTGTTGTTGTTGTTGTTATGGTCTTCAGCCCTGAGACCAGTTTGACGCAGCTCTCCATGCTACTCTATCCTGTGCAAGCTTCTTCATCTCCCAGTACCTACTGCAACCTACATCCTTCTGAATCTGCTTGGTGTATTCATCTCTTGGTCTCCCTCTATGATTTTTACCCTCCACGCTGCCCTCCAATGCTAAATTTGTGATCCCTTGATGCCTCAGAACATGTCCTATCAACCGATCCCTTCTTCTAGTCAAGTTCTGGCGCAAACTTCTCTTCTCCCCAATCCTATTCAACACCTCCTCATTAGTTATGTGATCTACTCATTTAATATTCAGCATTCTTCTGTAGCACCACATTTCAAAAGCTTCTATTCTCTTCTTGTCTAAACTATTTATCGTTCATGTTTCACTTCCATACATGGCTACACTCCATACAAATACTTTCAGAAATGACTTCCTGACACTTACATCTATACTCAATGTTAACAAATTTATCTTCTTCAGAAACGCTTTCCTTGCCATTGCCAGTCTACATTTTATATCCTCTCTACTTCGACCATCATCAGTTATTTTGCTCCCGAAATAGCAAAACTCCTTTACTACTTTAAGTGTCTCATTTCCTAATCTAATTCCCTCAGCATCACCCAACTTAATTCGACTACATTCCATTATCCTCATGTTGCTTTTGTTGATGTTCATCTTATATCCTCCTTTCAAGACACTGTCCATTCCATTCAACTGCTCATCGAAGTCCTTTGCTGTCTCTGACAGAATTACAATGTCATCAGCAAACCTCAAAGTTTTTATTTCTTCTCCGGGGATTTTAATACCTTCTCTGAATTTTTCTGTTGTTTCCTTCACTGTTTGCTCAATATAGAGATTGAATAAAATCGGGGAGAGGCTACAACCATGTCTCACTCCCTTCTCAACCCCTGCTTCCCTTTCATGCCCTTCAACTCTTGTAACTGCCATTTGGTTTCTATACAAATTGTAAATAGCCTTTCTCTCCCTGTATTTTACCCTGCCACCTTCAGAATTTCAAAGAGAGTATTCCAGTCAACATTGTCAAAAGCTTTCTCTAAGTCTACAAATGCTAGAAACGTAGGTTTGCCTTTCCTTAATCTTTCTTCTAAGACAAGTCTTGGGGTCAGTATTGCCTCACATTTTCCAATATTTCTACGGAATCCAAACTGATCTTCCCCTAGGTCAGCATCTACTAGTTTTTACATTCATCCGTAAGGAATTCACGTTAGTATTTTGTAGCCGTGACTTATTAAACTGATAGTTCGGTAATTTTCACACCTGTCAACACCTGCTTTCTTTGGGATTGGAATTATTATATTCTTCTTGAAGTCTGAGGGTATTTCAACTGTCTCATACAGCTTGCTCACCAGATGGTAGAGTTTTGTCAGGACTGGCTCTCCCAAAGCCGTCAGTAGTTCTAATGGAATACTGTCTATTCCCGGGGCCTTGTTTCGACTCAGGTCTCTCACTGCTCTGTCAAACTCTTCACGCAGTATCATATCTCCCATTTCATCTTCATCTACATCCTCTTCCATTTCCATAATATTGTCCTCAAGTACATCGCCCTTGTATAGACCCTCTATATACTCCTTCCACCTTTCTGCTTTCCCTTCTTTGCTTAGAACTGGGTTTCCATCTGAGCTTTTGATATTCATACAAGTGGTTCGCTTTTCTCCAAAGGTCTCTTTATTTTTCCTGTAGGCAGTATCTATCTTATCCCTAGTGAGATAAGCCTCTACATCCTTACATTTATCCTCTAGCCATCCCTGCTTAGAAATTTTTCACTTCTTGTCGATCTCATTTTTGAGATGTTTGTATTCCTTTTTGCCTGCTTCATTTAATGCATTTTTATATTTTCTCCTTTCATCAATTAAATTCAATATTTCTTCTGTTACCCAAGGATTTCTACTAGCCCTTATCTTTTTACCTACTTGATCCTTTGCTGCCTTCACTACTTCATCCCTCAAAGCTACCCATTCTTCTTCTTTTGTATTTCTTTCCCCCATTTCTGTCAATTGCTCCCTTATGCTCTCCCTGAAACTCTGTACAACCTCTGGTTTAGTCAGTTTATCCAGGTCCCATCTCCTTAAATTCCCACCGTTTTGCAGTTTCTTCAGTTTTAATCTACAGGTCATAACCAATAGATTGTGGTCAGAATCCACATCTGCCCCTGGAAATGTCTTACAATTTAAAACCTGGTTCCTAAATCTCTGTCTTACCATTATATAATCTATCTGAAACCTGTCAGTATCTCCTGGCTTCTTCCATGTATACAACCTTCTTTTATGATTCTTGAACCAAGTGTTAGCTATGATTAAGTTGTGCTCTGTGCAAAATTCTACCAGGCGGCTTCCTCTTTCATTTCTTAGCCACAATCCATATTTACCTACTACGTTTCCTTCTCTCCCTTTTCCTACTACTGAATTCCAGTCACCCATGACTATTAAATTTTCGTCTCCCTTCACTATCTGAATAATTTCTTTTATTTTGTCATACATTTCTTCAATTTCTTCGTCATCTGCAGAGATAGTTGGCATATAAACTTGTACTACTGTAGTAGGCATGGGGTTCGTGTCTATCTTGTCCACAACAATGCGTTCACTATGCTGTTTGTAGTAGCTATTATCCAAGTGAAATGTCAGCTACCATTTCTTTCTGTACAAATCCCTGAAAGGATTTTTAATTCTTATTGATTGCATATGTACTGAGGTATGAGTAATGTATGCAATAAACGGATTACGTGTATTGTGTACTGTAATGTGTGTTTTCTGAACAAACACATTGGGAAAGACGATGTACAACTACATATATGTGAAGAGAATTTGTATCCTCCATAGCACCAGTTAATACTGCTTTTCCAGAAAACCACTACACCTACACTTACACTTCAATATCTGCTGAAAATCCTCATTAATGCTCATAATGTTTTATATTATTGGTGCGATGCAATTCCATGAAACAAAGGCAAATTATAATTATGTTGATATCTGTTGCATAATACTTGGTAACCACCACCGGCTTACATATCTTGTCTTACTAAATCCACTCATCAAAGTTCCTTTAATGAAGGCACCTCCTATGCAACTTTTTAGGTAAGAGATTAACATATTTTTGTTTTTCATTTGAAGATTAGTACATGACACCTTTAATATTTCATTGGTATCCCTTTTTAACAAAGACTATACTTTTTACAGTTTTTTATAAGATCTGGGATTTTATGTTTTCGTATTCAATAATTTTTAATATAATTTAAGCTACACCATTTACCAGATATCCATTTAGATAATTTCATAGTCATTTTCCTCAAACAATGACCTACTAATGTACTGACTAATAAAATTTATGCTTTGAGTTTTAGAACTTATTTAATTTCTTTCAGTCACAGTTTGAGACAAACATTTAGTGATCTATCACTAATAGTCATTGCATTTATATCTTCTCTACGAAAGTTTCAGTTGACTTGAGAACAATGCAAACTACACTAATGTGGATGAAAGCAATAAGCACACTAATTAATGCATACCCATACAGAGCTTATACATACCTGACAAATAGTTTGCTGATTTCAGAATCATCATCCAGAAGCTCACAGTGGTTTACCAGTTCCAGGCACATGCCTTTCTGGCACAAGGCAGATTCACATGATGCTTAAAACAAAATGCCAATATAAGTGATGATACAGTATGTTATAATGATAAAAAGAGAGTTATATTTTTCTCAAATATTAAAATGCCTATTCTCCTAATTGGAAATTAAAAAACAGTGCTAAATAAACTCCCTCCGTTAAATTGGCTATTGAATAGAACCTATACCTTCAACAACATGTGAGAAAGTTTGGGAGAGGGGGGGGGGGCACAAAGTTTCTATATGCATTCATAGGTGCCTCTTGGTTTTTAGAGTGCAGGTTAGTTAGGGGTCACCATGCACTCTAAGGTCTTTCTCAAAAGTAGTAAGAGAGAAGCCATAACTATTACTTGGACAAATACTTTGTAATATGACGAGTGGAATGAGGACGTTCTCCAAGAATCAGGACAGTATGTAGTTTTCCAGGTTTCTTTAAAAAAATGAAGACTGTCTACACTTCTCTTTTACAGTGCTGTAACACATTACCTACAGCAGTGTCCAGTGCCCCAGACAGACATGTCAGATTCCAGGTGGAGAAGTAGTAGATGTATTCCTCATCATTATCAAAATAAATCCTAACATACATTCAGCTGTGCAATAAATCCATCTCACCTTGTACCAACTTTTTGAATATTCCTTTCTTCATTGCACCTTGGACAAGCTCTATCCCATACAAGATAACTCCTCAAGCAATTTACATAAACTGAATGTGACATACGCTGCCTTCCATCTACAACAGAAGCTTTGTAGCACTTAAACACTATAGCTTACATATCAAAGTGGTATGATCAACCTTTTAACACCACTGGCTGCAATAATAGAAGGAATGAACTACAGACAAATGACATGATGTCTGTCCAGAAAGGGATCTGTCACCAAGAAAAACACAGCATATCTTACAGACTGATCATGCGACACCAGCTAGCTGGCTGATTTAAGCACGAGTGGTCATAAGGTAACTTTCATTCTCTGCAAGTCAGCCAGTGTTGTATTCTGATCTAACCAACGATTCTATACAGAAGACGATCCCATACTCATGGACACTGCCAAATAGTGAAGCAGACTGCACTTATTGTTATGCAACTTGACTACTACTGTGTGTGAGGTAGTTAGAATGAGGTTAGCTTTGGCACTTACAGACTGGCCTACTTATTCAGCCAAGCAAATTAATTACTATAATGGTTTCCACCACCATCAATCAATGTTGCCATGTCTGTGTAACTATATTATAAACTCTTCTGTATTCGGTTAACTTGCAAGCACAATGAATTAGTTGTGCAAATACTTTAATTTTCTTTCAGTTTGTTGTTGTTGTGGTCTTCAGTCCTGAGACTGGTTTGATGCAGCTCTCAATGATACTCTATCCTGTGCAAGCTGCTTCATCTCCCAGTACCTACTGCAACCTACATCCTTCTGAATCTGCTTAGTGTAGTCATCTCTTGGTCTCCCTCTACGATTTTTACCCTCCACGCTGCCCTCCAATACTAAATTGGTGATCCCTTGATACCTAAGAACATGTCCTACCAACCGATCCCTTCTTCTGGTTAAGTTGTGCCACAAACTTCACTTCTCCCCAATCGTATTCAATACTTCCTCATTACT
This sequence comes from Schistocerca gregaria, assembly GCF_023897955.1. Classification (NCBI taxonomy): domain Eukaryota; kingdom Metazoa; phylum Arthropoda; class Insecta; order Orthoptera; family Acrididae; genus Schistocerca; species Schistocerca gregaria. The sequence goes on from NC_064920.1 coordinate 770,820,194, forward strand.
TATGTGATCTACCCATCTAATCTTCAGCATTCTTCGGTAGCACCACATTTCAAAAGCTTCTATTCTCTTCTTGTCCAAATTATTTATCGTCCATGTTTCACTTCCATACAAATACTTTCAGAAACGACTTCCTGACACTTAAATCTAAACTCGATGTTAACAAATTTCTCTTCTTCAGAAACGATTTTCCTTGCCATTGCCAGTGTACATTTTATATCCTCTCTACTTCGACCATCATCAGTTATTTTGCTCCCCAAATAGCAAAACTCCTTTACTACTTTAATTGTCTCATTTCCTAATCTAATTCCCTCAGTATCACCCGGCTTAATTCGACTACATTCCACTATCCTCGTTCTGCTTTTGTTGATGTTCATCTTATATCGTCCTTTCAGGACACTATACATTCCGTTCAAATGCTCTTCCAAGTCCTTTGCTGTCTCTGACAGAATTACAATGTCATCGGCGAACCTCAAAGTTTTTATTTCTTCTCCCTGGATTTTAATACCTACTCCGAATTTTTCTTTTGTTTCCTTTACTGCTTGCTCAACATACAGATTGAATAACATCGGGGAGAGGCTACAACCCTGTCTCACTCCCTTCCCAACCACTGCTTCCCTTTCATCCTCGACTCTTATAACTGCCATCTGGTTTCTGTACAAATTGTAAATAGCCTCTCTCTCCCTGTATTTTACCCCTGCCACCTTCAGAATTTCAAAGAGAGTATTCCAGTCAACATTGTCAAAAGCTTTCTCTAAGTCTACAAATGTAGGTTTGCCCTGCTTTAATCTAGCTTCTAAGATAAGTCATAGGGTCAGTATTACCTCACGTGTTCCAACATTTCTACGGAATCCAAACTGATCTTCCCCGAGGTCTGCTTCTACTAGTTTTTCCATTCGTCTGTAAAGAATTTGCGTTAGTATTTTGCAGCTGTCACTTATTAAACTGATTGTTCGGTAATTTTCACATCTGTCAACACCTGCTTTCTTTGGAATTGAAATTATTATATTTTTCTTGAAGTCTGAGGGTATTTCGCCTGTCTCGTACATCTTGCTCACCAGATGGTAAAGTTTTGTCAGGACTGGCTCTCCCAAGGCCGTCAGTAGTTCCAGTGGAATGTTGTCTACTCCGGGGGCCTTGTTTCGACTCAGGTCTTTCAGTGCTCTGTCAAACTCTTCACGCAGTATCATATCTCCCATTTCATCATCATCTACATCCTCTTCAATTTCCATAATATTGCCCTCAAGTACATCACCCTTGTATAGATCCTCTATATACTCCTTCCACCTTTCTGCTTTCCCTTCTTTGCTAAGAACTGGGTTTCCATCTGAGCTCTTGATGTTCATACAAGTGGTTCTCTTACCTCCAAAGGTCTCTTTAATTTTCCTGTAGGCAGTATCTATCTTACCCCTAGTGAGATAAGCCTCTAAATCCTTACATTTGTCCTCTAGCCATCCCTGCTTAGCCATTTTGCACTTCCTGTCGATCTCATTTTTGAGACGTCTGTATTCCTTTTTGTCTGCTTCATTTTCTGCATTTTTATGTTTTCTCCTTTCCATCAATTAAATTCAATATTTCTTCTGTTACCCAAGGATTTCTACTAGCCCTCGTCTTTTTACCTACTTGATCCTCTGCTGCCTTTACTACTTCATGCCTCAAAGCTACCCATTCTTCTTCTTTTGTATTTCTTTCCCCCATTTCTGTCAATTGCTCCCTTATGCTCTCCCTGAAACTCTGTACAATCTCTGGTTCTTTTAGTTTATCCGGATCCCATCTCCTTATATTCCCACCTTTTTGCAGTTTCTTCAGTTTTAATCTACAGGTCATAACCAACAGATTGTGGTCGGAGTCCACATCTGCCCCTGGAAATGTCTTACAATTTAAAACCTGGTTCCTAAATCTCTGTCTAACTATTATATAATCTATCTGAAACCTGTCAGTATCTCCAGGCGTCTTCCATGTATACAGCCTTCTTTTATGATTTTTGAACCAAGTGTTAGTTATGATTAAGTTGTGCTCTGTGCAAAAGTCTACCAGGCGGCTTCCGCTTTCATGTCTTTGCCCCAGTCTATATTCACCTACTACGTTTCCTTCTCTCCCTTTTCCTACTACTGAATTCCAGTCACCCATGACTATTAAATTTTCGTCACCCTTTACTATCTGAATTATTTCTTTTATTTCATCATACATTTCTTCAATTTCTTCATCATCTGCAGAGCTAGTTGGTATATAAACTTGTACTACTGTAGTAGGTGTGGGCTTCGTATCTATCTTGGCCACAAGAATGCGTTCACTATGCTGTTTGTAGTAGCTTACCCGCATTCCTATTTTCCTATTCATTATTAAACCTACTCCTGCATTACCCCTATTTGATTGTGTGTTTATAATCCTATAGTCAACTGACCAGAAGTCTTGTTCCTCCTGCCACAGAACTTCACTAATTCCCACTATATCTAACTTTAACCTATCCATTTCCCTTTTTAAATTTTCTAACCTACCTGCCCGATTAAGGAATCTGACATTCCACGCTCCGATCCACAGAACGCCAGTTTTCTTTCTCCTGATAGTGACATCCTCTTGAGTAGTCCCCGTCCAGAGAGCTGAATGGGGGACTATTTTACCCCCGGAATATTTTTCCCAAGAGGACGCCATCATCATTTAATCATACAGTAGAGCTGCATCCCCTCGGGAAAAATTACGGCCGTAGTTTCCCTTTGCTTTCAGCCGTTCGCAGTACCAGCACAGCAAGGCCGTTTTGGTTATTGTTACAAGGCCAGATCAGTCAATCATCCAGACTGTTGCCCCTGCAACTACTGAAAAGGCTGCTGCCCCTCTTCAGGAACCACACGTTTGTCTGGCCTCTCAACAGATACCCCTCCGTTGTGGTTGCACCTACGGTATGGCTATCTGTATCGCTGAGGCACGCAAGCCTCCCCACCAACGGCAAGGTCCTTGGTTCATGGGGGGTCTTTCAGTTTATTTGTTGTGAAATAATTGAGTTTTGTTTCAGGTTTTAGTGAATTTATACAAATATAATATATAACTGTAGTCTTGAAGCGTGAGTAGCAAAATTGGCAACGGGGATGTTACTTTTGTATCAATGACCATTATCATGGATGCAAAGTTTTTTGAAGTGTGGCAGCAACAACACAATCAACATCAGGAACTGGTAAAGTTTTTGATGAGTTCAACATCGCAACAGGAAGATTGGAAACTGTATCAAAATGGTAAATGCTGAATTTTTGGACAAGTGATTAAGTTTCTTGACCACGGATGGGCTTATTTGCTGACAACCAATCCTCAGCTGCATAACTTAGTGGAAAAGTTGATTCCACTGTTGAACTCACCTATGCTGCCTCTTTTAGATATTTTTGCCTTACTTTCAGAACATTTTTCAACCAAAATGCCTGTAGCAGCAGACCGTTTAAGAGTTTTTGCAACATCACAAATCTCATTCTGAAAGCTATGCTTTGTGGATCGCCGACATTCAACATTTAAGCAGAAAATGTACCAATTTATGTATACATGTGGACAATCCTATGCTAAAAGTATAATATGATATGCCACAATCTGTCTGTCCCCTGACACAGAAGCGCGTATACAGACTTTATTTAGCTGGGCCCCTATTTAACAGAAGTGTTACGCACTGCATGTGCTTTTAAAATATCACAGTATGCTCAGCAGACTTTTCCATTGATTTCCAAACCTGTACTATGGTCCAGTAAGAACACACTCAATGTATTAGACTTCAACATTGGATCCTAATGTGATAAATATGTCTGTCTGTGTGGCAGCCCTCCAGCTCCATTCTACATACATCATTCTGAACTAACAGTGGCAGTGGTTTTGTTACTCGGATATTGCCTTACCTGGTGGCTACAGATCCACCTGGCACACTTTTCATGTGAACACATACTCTGCATTGGGGTTTTCAATTCAACATTCATTCCACATTTTGTGCCCTGTGAATCAGTAGACACTATCCACTCTTAATTTGCACCATTGTTTGAGCCAGAGTTAGGGAAGCAACTGAACTTTCATGCCCACATAATGTTGGAGCCATTGGCTGGGTAATATCTCTTTAAAGCATGTCAAATCCTACTAGCTCTCCAGGATGAAGTTCAGCTAGAAGTGGATAGACGAAAACAATAACAAGTTTTTTCCCCCACCCCTTTTATCCAGTGGACCTCTCTTTTGATAGCAGGATGAAAGACAGGTAGCTTCCTTCCCTTTTGTAGTGATTCTGAACTTATAGTAAATGCTCAAGTAGAAGTAGACTGATATCCAATACTGTCCTAGAGGAGCTCTTTTCTAATTTTCCTGAGGGTCAACAATTTTTCCAAAACTGTGTCACTGGTCATGTGTGTGTGAGTTGTGCTTGTATGGGGTTTTTCTAGTTTGAAAGAAAATCTTTTGGCAAAAAGCTTAAACACCTTTTTGTTGTGCCTATCAACAACGCAATGTCTCCTCTACCTCTTTTTATCCCTTTCATAATATTATCTTAAGCTTGCCTAGATTTGGAAATCATTATTATTTTGGAAGTTGTGCGAGGATGTTGACAATTTCATTGTGGGGAGACGTGTGTGAAGTCAGAGTTGAAGGTAGTAAGTAGGTTAACATGCCCAGTTGCAAAGAAATGTGTCTAAAAGAAAATGATTTTTGTGTCTATGGCTTATTCTGTTAACATTTTGTGTACAGAAATGTGAGAAGTAGCATATGAAAAGATTCATGTCTTTAATAGAAACAGAAAATGATGTAAAGCAGAATTAGTATTTGTGCCCTCAGGGGAGCATACCGTATTTTCTCGAACTTAAGCTGCATTTTTTTTCTGGTTTTTGTAATCCAAAAAACCGCCTGGGGCTTAGAATCGAGTGCAAAGTAAGCGGAAGTTCTGAAAAATGTTGGTAGGTGCCTCCACAACTAACTTCTGTTGTCGAATATATGTAGTGCTACACAGGCATGTTTTGCAAGCACAAAGATAAATACTTGTGTCAAAACCTCTGCATCAGTGAATAAATTTAAAAAAAGGTAGAAGACGAGCTTTTTTTTCTCCGCCCCGAGTTTCGACCACTGTATTCTCATACATTATCCAACAAAGTAAATAGAAATTCTGTATTGTTCATCTTCGAACGTAACGGCCTTTCAAATATTTGTAGCAACAAAAATAAATTTCTTAACACAAAAATACCAACAATGCACAAGACTTTAGGATTGTTGCACGAGTTGATACGCTGGGGCTCATTAAGATTTCACATAGCGCACCTATTGCTTTGTGGAATTTTGTGAAGTGCTTGTTGGTGTTAGTGAACCATAATGAAGTGCTTTCATTATAGTGCCTAAGTCAAGAGGGGAGTTATTTCTTTTTTGGAACAAAGTTCTAATCGTGCTGCAGGACTGCTATACAAGATTGATGAGAGCAACGTCAGTCGATGGCGACTACAGAGGGACAAGTTATTTGAATGTTCAAGTAGCAGGAAAGCATTTAGTGGGCCAAAGTGTGGCCGATATGATGCATTAGAAGTGATTTTTAAATGATTTGTTAAGGAACAGCATCAGAAATTCCTGCCTGTGAACGCCGAAATTTTAAAAATTATGGCACATGAAATTGCTAGAGAGCAAAAAAACAAAAATTTTAAAGCTAATCGCAGCTGGATTGATCTGTTTATGAAGCGCTGGGATTTTTCACATGGGAGGCGAACTTCAGTTGCACAGAAGCTGCCGAAAAATTATGAAGAAAAACTTGTGGAATTTCAGTGCTTCATAATAAGGCAGCACACAGAAAAGCAATACCTTCTTGGTCAGATAGGAAATGCTGACCAAACTCCCGTATATTTTGACATGCCATTAAATTATATGGTTGACGTCAAAGGAAAGAAAGACTTAAGTGTTGTTACATCAGGGGGGTGAAAAAGAGTGAGAGTGTGAGCAGGAAAGCGCCGGTAGACAGGCACAATAAATAAAACACACAAACACTCACACAGAATTTCTAGCTTTCGCAACCGACGGTTGCTTCTTCAGGAAAGAGGGAAGGAGAGGGAAAGACGAAAGGATGTGGGTTTTAAGGGAGAGGCTAAGGAGTCATTCCAATCCCGGGAGCGGAAAGACATACCTTAGGGGGAAAAAAGGACAGGTGTACACTCACACACACACACATATCCATCCACACATACACAGACACAAGCAGACATTTGTAAAGGCAAAGTGTGTTCCCGGAGTCCGCCGCCTGCAACTGCAACTGAAGAAGTAAGAAACAAAGTCCGATGTCCTGCACAACGTTTCTAGTAGCTCAATCACGAGCATATGTAGGATAATCTGACAGATCCAGTTCATTAAATAAAAAAGGAAGCCGACAATAGAGGGCATCAACCCCTATTGGCAAATGTATAAAAAAACACTGATTGAACATAAGAGTTGGCAAAGACGTTAATTGTGAATGCGTGCAGGGAGGGTAGGGGGTGGGGGGCAGACAAACAGAGGGACTTTCATTCAATTATTTGTACATGATTTTTGTTTACTCTTACACTCTCTCGTATGTAGAAACACAATGAAGATGTGTGATTTTACATATGAAGTACAGCGAGCTGTAGGTATCATGTGTGTGCATGAATAATATTATATGTAGAAACAGTATCAAGTTTTTTTTATTTATTGAAGTAAGTGAAAAAACATATAAGGAAGGGATTCTTGATTACGACAAGTGCCAGTGATCCCGGAGTCCGCCGCCTGCAACTGCAACTGAAGAAGTAAGAAACGAAGTCCGATGTCCTGCACTACATTTCTAGTAGCTCAATCACATTGTATCAGTTTAAAGGGTGTTGTCATATGCATATTTAGTAATAATATTTATTTATTTTTATTGCAATGCACAGCCAAGTGATTATTCCAGTTACTTGTAGCATCTAAAATACTCGAGATACATCCGACTTTTGAAAGAATATCATCCACTCAATCAGAAAGTCCAAAATATATTAAAGGCTGATAAATGAGGGAACTACCACACAACTGAGGTTAATAGTTCATGCGTACAACTTTTTGACAAGAAAAATTTACAGAAGACTAGAAAAGAAAACTGAGGATCTGTCAGATAATGATTAGTTTGTCTTCAGCAAAGGCAAAAGAGGCATAGTTCTGATGTTGCATTAGACCATAGAAACAAGATTTGAGAAAAATCAAGACACTTTCATACAATTTATAAATCTTGAAAAAGCATTTAACAATGTAAAATGGTTTGAGATGTTTGGAATTATCAGAAAAATAGGTATAAGCTACAGGTAATAATGGAAAATATACAATACATACAAGAAACAAGTGCTAACTATTAGAATGGAAGAGAGAGACAATAGCTCTGATTAAAAATGGTATATGGCACTGATGCACTCTTCTTCTCTACTGTTTAACCTGTACATTGAAGTAGCAGTGAAGGGAGTTTCAGAACTGGGATCAAAATTTAAGGTCAATGATGAGATTAACTTATGTTATTCCCAACCTCAGCGAATGTGAAGAATTAAAGGAGTTGCTGAACTGGATGACTAGCTTACTATGCACAGATAGTGACTGGGAGCAAAGCAAACCAATACAAATGTAATGAGGAATGTCAAAAATGAGATTATCGATAAAGTTTCCATCAAAATTGATAAGCTCATGGCAGAAAAAGTGGTAGAATTATCCTACCTTGGAATCAAAACAAAGACTAGCGTAGACAAAGCATGCATTCTTCTAAACAAATTCTACAAGTACCAATAGCACTATATCAGGGCACAGGAGTGAGTGAGTGAGTGAGTGAGTGAGTGAGAGAGAGAGAGAGAGAGAGAGAGAGAGAGAGAGAGAGAGAGAGAGAGAGAGAGAGAGAGAGAGATATTTTATTTTACTCCAGCTTGCCAAAGGGAAGCTAGCAAGTTTTCTTTCTTTTGCAAGTGCCTATCGACAACTGAACACTTCTTCCAGTATGAAATATAGGCCTTAATTTGAGGCAGAAATTTCTAACAATGTATGTCTGGAACACAGGATTTTATGGAAGTGAATCTTTGACTGTGAGGAAAATGGAAAAAAGGAGGATTGAAGCACTTGAAATATCATGTTACCAAAGGATGCTAAAAAGTATGTGGACTGGTAAGATAAGAAATGAGGATGACATGACTTTTAAGCCATGAAGGTATTGGAGCTCATGGTAACATGTATATAAGAGTCCAAGTATGAAGAAATGTGAAGTCATAAATATAATTTACACAATCAATTAAAACCAAAAGCAGATAATGAAATTGCTTAAAGAAAGTAGCGTAGGAAAACAGGCGTATGATAAAGGAAAAGCTTCAAAATGAGACATTTTTAATGGTTAGCATCCAGTCCCAGCATAATGAATGAGTGGATATTTGTTCCTAATGCACTGGGTACAGTTTGGAATGGTAAATGAAAATTTGGAAAGAGCTAACTTAATTCCTGCTGTAGTACAAAACGGAGGGCAAATTTATAGCTAAATTACAATTTGCATTCTCATTTGTGAAGACTAAATCCATAGTTCTGCAGTTTGATTCCCCATAACCCCTACAATTTTTATGACTTATTTTATCTCTGACAATGTATGTTAGTGTTAAAAATTATAAGTTGCAATGTGGATCAGATTCCATTTTACACTGTAGCCCCAGTGTACCTGGCTGGGTCATTCAGTTCAGAGATTGGGTGGAAGGCAAAGTATACCACCTCCAGGACGACAACGCTCAGTAGTAGAGCACTCTGCTCTGCAAATAAATTTTCAGGTTGATTAAAGATTCTTTCTTTCCTTTTTTTGCGTGGAAAGACAGTGGACTTTACCAAAATCTAAACATCCTGACATGTACATATTATACGCTGGAGAAGGGTGTATCCTCTCACTGACCTAGGCGTCCCCATGTTACAAGGAAGAACTCTATTTGGAGTTTTGTTAAGAACACTTAATCTCATCTCATTGGTTGAAAGAAGTTGTAATCGAATCAGCATAAAAAAATCCCTGCCACCTGCGGTAGGCTGCATACAGAAGCTTTGTGGCCCACCTAAACCAATTACGTAATGCCATTTTGTAAAGGTCTCTAAGACAAAATCTACGTGTTGTCGCAGTTATAAAGATGACTACTGCTTTTGCTGGTAGCCATCAGTGATAGGCATCTGAAAGCTGGCAACAGCACTGCTATATTGTGAGGATCTTTTCCGCCGAGTTGACTATAGTTATGCCAAAACTGTGTTGTTGACTTTGCTGACTACAGACCGTCATTCTTCAATTACAGCCACTCATCTCCCCATCAGTTCTGACATCTTAACTCAGTCATGTGATAACTGAAAGAAAGGGAATTTCACTTTATGCTACAACATGAATTGTGCATGTACTGTAGGAGAATCAACTGTTTCTTAATAGTTACTACTGTAAAACTCTTGAGAAAAATCCTACCAGTTTTCAACAAATACGATAATATAAGAAAGATGTGAAAAGTAAAGCAGTCACCCACTGGAAGGATCACTTAGCCACCACATTAGCTTACTATAAATTTTTCTACTGAAGGTATAACTTTGCCATTCTCAGAACTGAGAGTGCATTCATCCAGCCAGCAATAACGGCACCTGCAACTTCATGTCCATTTCATATATGACTTATAGCATTTTTATCACAAGTACAATTCACTCCACAAATCTATTTATTTAAATCTCCTCCTCATATGTATCTTGGCATCTGAGTGACCTACCCCTCCTTTTTAACCTTCCCTAACCTATCCCCCTCTCATTCCCTAGGAAAGAACTGATAGTTCTGATAACTGGGACACTGTTGTGTTCTTTTGTGTGTGACTAACAGCAATACTAAATATTTCACCTTCTGAAGCTAAATATGGCCAGCAATTGTGTAACATAATTTAACTCAATTCTTATTATTTTTCAGAATGCCATTCACAACATACTATAGTAATAAGCGAAACAATTACAGAACACCTGATTTTTAAGAAAACAGATCAAATATGCAAAAAATTACTCACAACCAATAAGAGATTCAGGGGAAGGCACTGGACCCATTTCCTCCAGTAGTTCACATAATGGGTCCATAGGATCAGGTGCAATCTGAGACAAATATTTTACTAACAGCTCATGTGTGTCGCACATTTCCTGAAAGTAAAAAACCAAAGATTTGTAAAACATATAGAATTACAACTAAAAAATAGACACAAAAGGGAACAACAAATAGACAGCACAAGAATGTGTGTTAAAACAAGTAAATACTCCTTAATCACTGGAAAAAATATACAGGCAGTACTGGATTGAACAACACTTCAAACAGCATAAGTTATTCCAGAGAGTAAAAATAAATATCTACACTGCTAACTGACTAATCCAGTTCACAATTTACAATCCTACTGCTGGCTGCCATCTAAGAGATTCCAGGGGCAACAAAATTTTGATTTTCAATACTTTGTATAATTACTGACCAAATTAAAAAATTTAAAATGCTATCATAATCCACTCTAAGAGGTATACCCTTATGGTAAAGGTTTAACACAGTAACACAAGTATTACAGTAAGAAACTGTGTACATGTTCTGAGACAGCATAACTCATTGCATGCATATTAGCCTGACTATACCCATTCAGTATTTGAGAATGAGAGCACTTAGCAACTGCCAACCAACCATTTCTAAACTTTTACTTGCTTACATGCTTGACGTTAAATATTCAACACAGTAACTCATTTGTAAAGTTATTAGTTATCTGGAGCTGTTTCATACAAGGAGGTTTGATTCTTTAAACAATTGTGGGTTTACTACTACTGGTCTAAGCGTGGACAAACAAACAAATATGCCACAAGTAATTATCACAATAAACAAACAACTTACAGAAAAACAGAAAATTATAACATAAGCTCTAACAGGAAAAAGTTCTTTTAAGAGATGAAATGATGCTGATTTGATAGCTAATTCTGACAGTAGCATTTACTCATCTAAATGCAACAAAACTCAGTTCAATTTATCATTTATACTAGCATTGGTCATGAAGTGATTTTTCTGGAGATTGTGATTTTGAGCTATTTCAGTTGAAGGGACCAACTTCCTCCAGCTGAAACGAAAGACAAGAAATCCAAACAGGCAGATCGAGCCAATTACATTCTATTTTTGTCACAAATTGTTGCTACATTTATATGCAAAATTAAAAAGTTTTGAGTTTGTACGAGCTGCTGAGAACCAAGGTGGTCCAAATCAAAAAATTGTAAACTGAGTGGTATAACTAAAAAACTACAAACGATGCACGGAAATTTGTTGTGCAGAAGTGGTATAATAACAACTCCAACTGGAGCTGCTTGAGAGTGGCAAATGCGTTCCTCCTCTCACTCCAGAGTGAACCGTTTTCGCAGCAATAGTTATATAAATCAAGTGGAAATGCCATGTGGTCATGTTGTTCTGTGTTGCTTTGCATGTTAATTTATGATCTAAAATAGAAAGGCATTGCAATAGTGCTAGCAAGTATTAGCATTGTTTTCTTTTTTTAGATATGTAATATCCATATGTTATTAAAGCAGAAAGTTTGCACTCCATGTTGAGGTCTGGGTTAAACTCTACATGAATCAAGCAGTGATGTCTCACATTAAATACATAAACCATTCATTGTGCTCTTATAACAACAAAAATAATCAATTATTGATAAAATTATTTCACTAAATAGATAAAAAAAAAATCTACACACCAAGCAGTGGCAGAACACACGCATGTAAAGAAGACTGTTGCAACTGGCAAGCTTTTGGAGGCAGTGGCTCCTCCTTCAGGTAGAAGGGTTGAAGGGGAAGGAAGAAGGGTGCAGGAAAAGGACTGGAGAGGACTGGGAAAAAGGGTAACTTTGGGAAAGTCATCCAGAACCATGGATTAGGGGACACTTCCCATACGGGATAAGAAGGAGAGTTTTATTGTTGGGAACTGCATCGGATGAGATTTGAAAACCTGAGAGCTTACAAGTGGAAGACAGGGTAATATGCAAGACAGAGATTACTACTAAAACATCGCGCACAAGTTAATAAAAGAGTGAGAAACTAAGTGCTTTGTACATAACAGAGATGGGAGAGGTGGTGAAAAATAGACAGTGAAAGATGTAGGAAATTAAAATAGTGTGAAGCAAAGAGTAGTTAAAGTGAAGAAAAGCTGAGACAGAAGAAATTAACATATATTAAGGCCAGGTGGGTGGTGAGAACTAAGGACATGTTGTAGTGCTAGTTCCCACCTGCAGAGTTCTGAGAAACTGGTGTCTGGGGGAACAATCCAGATGGTGCAGGTGATGAAACGCGCTGAAGTCATAAATGTCATGTTGCAGAGATGGCTCTGTAACAGGATATTGCGAGTTGCCAGTGTATACCCTCTGCCTATATCCATTCATTCCAATTAATAATATGGTGGGAGTCATGCCGATGTAGGAGGCTGAACAGTGTTTATATACTAGCTGGTATATGACGTGTTGTTTTGGAGGTGGCTCTCCCTTTGATACTACATGTTTTGCCAGTTGCAGGGTTATTATAGGTGGTGGTAGGAGGGCGCATAGGGCAAGTCTTGCAGAGATGGGTGCAGAAGGAGTATAGCGCCTGACAAGAATATTGCAGAGATTGGGATGGTGACAGAAAGCTATTCTAGGTCCAATGGGCAAAATTTCAGACCAAATGGATCTCATTTCTGGGCATGATTTTAGGAAATCTTGGCCCTGTCAAAGTAGCTAATTAACACATTCCAGACCAGGATAACACTAAGTCACCAATGGCATGTTTTGTGGAGTGATCAGCAGTCCCAGGATTGGACATAATGGCCCAGGAAATCCTGCTTTTTAACTAGGTTGGTGGGGTAATTACGTGCAGTGAAGGCTGAGGTGAGAATGGTGGTATATTGCTGTAAAGAGTCTGCATCCAAACAAATACGTTTGCCTCAGAAAGGATGTGACAACCATCAAAATGTAAGTACCAACATCCCCCACATACATGGTCTGTCAGCTGCTGAACGTTTCCTCAATCAGTGCCCACCTGATTCCAAACGTATGACATCCTTCTTACTCACCTTAATCAACTTTATATTTACCAACAACTACTTCATCTTTGAGGGGAAAACATACAAACAGATCAGGCATGACAACCACCAGATTATTAATTGGGATAAATGGACATAGGCAGAGGGTATACACTGGAATCTCGCAATATCCTGTTACAGAGCCATCTCTGTAACATGACATTTGTGACTTCAGTGCGTTTCATCATATGCACCATCTGGATTCTTCCTCCAGACACCAGTTTCTCATAACTCTACAGGTGGGAACTAGCACTACAACATGTCCTTGGTTCTCCCCACCCACCTGGCCTTAATATATGTTAATTTCTTCTGTCTCAACTTTTCTTCACTTTAACTACTCTTTGCTTCACACTATTTTAATTTCCTACATCTTTCACTGTCTTTCCTGTCTATTTTCCACAACCTCTCCCACCTCTGTTACGTACAAAGCACTTAGTTTCTCATTCTTATTAACTTGTGCACGATGTTTTAGTAGTAATCTGTAATCTCTGTCTTGCATATTACCCTGTCTTCCACCTTTAAGCTCTCAGGTTTTCAAATCTCATCCAATGCAGTTCCCAACAATAAAACTTTCCTTCTCATCCCGCATGGGAAGTCTCCCCTAACCCATGGTTCTGGATGACTTTCCTAAAATCTACCCTTTTTCCTAGACCTCTCCAGTCCTTTTCCTTCAGCCTTCTTCCTTCTCCTTCAACCCTTCTGCCTGAAGAAGGAGCCACTGGCTCCGAAAGCTTGGCAGTCACAACAGTCTTTCACATGTGTGTATTCTGCCGCCATTTGGTGAGTAGATATTTAACTATCCAATTAAATAATTTGAATATAATAGAGAGAAACATTCCATGTGGGAAAAATATATGTAAAAACAAAGATGATGTTACTTACCAAACGAAAGCACTGGCAGGTTGGTAGACATACAAACAAGCACAAACATATGCACAAAATTCAAGATTTCACAACCAACGGTTACTTCATCAGGAAAGAGGGAAGGAGAGGGGAAGACAAACGGATGTGGGTTTTAAGGGAGATGGTAAGGAGTCATTCCAATCCCTGGAGCAGAAAGACTTACCTTAGGGGGAAAAAAGGACAGGTATACACATGCGCGCGCGCACCCACACACACACACACACACACACACACACACACACACACATCCATCTGCACATATCCAGCCATAAGCAGATAGACATATGTAAATGCAAAGAGTTTGGGCAGAGATGTCAGTTGAGGTGGAAGTACAGAGGCAAAGATGTTGTTGAAAGACACGCGAGGTATGAGTGGGTGCAATTTTAATTTAGTGGAGGTTGAGGCCTGGTGGGTAATGGGAAGAGGATGTATTGAAGGGCAAGTTCCCATCTCCGGAGTTCTGATAGGTTGGTGTTAGTGGGAAGTATCCAGATAAACAGGACAGTGTTACACTGTGCCAAGATGTGCTGGCCGTGCACCAAGACATGTGTAGCCACAGGGTGATCCTCATTACCAACAAACACTGTCTGCATGTGTCCATTCATGCGAATGGACAGTTTGTTGCTGGTCATTCCCACATAGAATGCTTCACAGTGTAGGCAGGTCAGTTGGTAAATCACGTGGGTGCTTTCACACGTGGCTTTGCCTTTGATCGTGTACACCTTCCGGCTTACATGACTGGAGTAGGTGGTGGTGGGAGGGTGCATGGGACAGGTTTTACACTGGGGGGCGGGTACAAGGGTAGGAGCCAGAGGGTAGGGAAGGTGGTTTGGGGATTTCATAGGAATGAACTAAGAGGTTACGAAGGTTAGGTGGACGGGGGAAAGACACTCTTAGTGGAGTGGGTTGAATTTCAGGAAGGATGGATCTCATTTCTGAGCAGGATTTGAGGACGTCGTATCCCTGCTGGAGAGCCACATTCAGAGTCTGATCCAGTCCCGGAAAGTATCGTGTCACAAGTGGGGCACTTTTGGGGTTCTTCTGTGGAAGGTTCTGGGTTTGAGGGGATGAGGAAGTAGCTCTGGTTATTTGCTTCTGTACCAGGTCGGGAGGGTAGTTGCGGGATGCGAAAGCTGTTTTCAGGTTGTTGGTGTAATGGTTCAGGGATTCCAGACTGGAGCAGATTCGTTTGCCACGAAGACCTAGGCTGTAAGGAAGGGACTGTTTGATGTGGAATGAGTAGCAGCAGTCATAATGGAGTTACTGTTGCTTGTTGGTGGGTTTGATGTGGACGGACGTGTGAAGCTGGCCATTGGAGAGATGGAGGGCTGTTCCCTTTTATTGTTTGTATGTCTGGCCTTCGGAAGTGAAGTAGTTGTGGGTCAGGATGAAGCTGGCTAAGGTAATGAAGAAAGAGGTTTTAGGTAGGGTGGCAGGTGACCGGCGTGAAAGGAAGTGCTCCATCGCAGCAAGGCCCTGGACGTGCGGAATATTTGTGTATAGGGAAGTGGCTTCAATGGTTACAAGGATGGTTTCCGGGGGTAACAGATTGGGTAAGGATTCCAGGCGTTCGAGAAAGTGGTTGGTGTCTTTGATGAAGGATGGGAGACTGCATGTAATGGGTTGAAGGTGTTGATCTACATAGGCAGAGATACGTTCTGTGGGGGCTTGGTAACCAGCTACAACGGGGCGGCCAGGATGATTGGGTTTGTGAATTTTAGGAAGAAGGTAGAAGGTTGGGGTGCGGGGTGTCGGTGGGGTCAGGAGGTTGATGGAGTCAGGTGAAAGGTTTTGTAGGGGGCCTAAGGTTCTGAGGATTCTTTGAAGCTCCGCCTGGACATCAGGAATGAGATTACCTTGGCAAACTTTGTATGTAGTGTTGCCTGAAAGCTGACACAGTCCCTCAGCCACATGCTCCCGACGGTCAAGTACCACGGTCGGGGAACCCTTGTCCGCCGGAAGAATGACGATGGATCGGTCAGCTTTCAGATCACGGATAGCCTGGGCTTCAGCAGTGGTGATGTTGGGAGAAGGATTCAGAGTCAAGGCTGGAAGTCAGAAATTCCTGGAAGGTTTGGGGAGGGTGATTTTGAGGAAGAGGAGTTGGGTCCCGCTGTTCCAGGCAGGGTTCAATTTGGATAGTGTCTTGGGGAGATGGATCATTAGGAGTAGGATTAGGATCATTTTTCTTCGTGGCAAAGTGATATTTCCAGCAGAGAGTACGAGTGTAGGACAGTAAATCTTTGACGAGGGCTGTTTGGTTGAATCTGGGAGTGGGGCTGAAGGTGAGGCCTTTGAATAGGACAGAGGTTTTGGAGTGGGAGAGAGGTTTGGAGGAAATGTTAACTACTGAATTAGGGTGTTGTGGTTCCAGATTGTGTTGATTGGAATTTTGAGGTTTTGGGGGGAGTGGAGCTGGAAGTGGGAGATTGAGTAGATGGGAGAGACTGGGTCTGTGTGCAATGAGGAGGAGGTTGAGGTTTGCTGGAAAGGTTGTGAAGGGTGAGTGAGTTGCCTTTCCGGATGTGGGAAACCAGGAGATTGGATGGTTTTTTCAGGTGGAGGGTGGCATGCTGTTCTAATTTGTGGTTGGCCTGTAGGAGGATGCTGAGAACAGCCGGTGTGGATGTTGGAGAGGAAAGATTTAGGACTTTTATTAAGGATAGGAGTTGGCGGGTGTGTTCATTGGCTGAGTTGATGTGTAGGTGGAGGATTAAGTGGGTGAGGGCAATGGATTGTTCAGTTTGGAACTGGTATAGGGACTGATGGAAAGAAGGGTTACAGCCAGAGATGGGAACGTTAAGTGTGAGGCCTTTGGGAGTAATGCCAAATGTCAGACAAGCCTTTTGTTCTTTAATTGATCTGTTCACAAAAAGCTTAGAATAGAATATTCTCATGCCAGATGAGTAATTTTAATTAACTTAGTTTAAGTTTATGAGGTTGGATATTTCTTTCTTTATTCTATTTTCCATCATGTATTCTGTGCTTAATGAAGTTTTTAAAATATTATTCTTGTTTCCTAAAAATTTATGGCCAAGGTTGAGTTAAATTATAAAAGTTGACAGTAGGTTAAGCAGGGTTAAATCAAAGTAATTGCAAGTGCTTTAGGCCAAAAGGTATATGAATCTAGAAGTGAAGAAGTAATATTTATTTCCAGGACTGAACATTAATGATCCAGATTACAAGTTTTCCAGTGATAGTGTAGGCTCCACCAATGAAGATTCTGTTAACAACACAGTGGACTATTTAGAACAGTATTTGTTGTCTGATCGAACAACTGCAAAGTACTACAGGAGAAATAATATAAACTTTATGGGTGTATCTGGAGACTGATACTAAACCTGAGCATCCTCCATTTCAGGAATCAACATTAGCATAGATCACTATGCTAAAAAATTGATGTCAGCTTCCTGAAGAGGCCACAGGACCATCCTCGCCAATCACCAAACTAGAAAATCAACACAAGATCCAGTGCCTAGAAATGAAACTGAGGAAATGTTGGACTCAGGGGGGAAAAAAAAAAAAAAAAAGAGAGAGAGAGAGAGAGAGAGAGAGAGAGAGAGAGAGAGAGAGAGAGAGAGAGAGAGAGAGAGAGAGAAATATGTCGAAGAAAAGACATTCAATGGAAAAAGACTGTGATGGATGTAATAAATGTGTGACTCTGTTAATTACTGTCAAGAGATTGGCTTTGTTTAAAGCATTCTAGGGTTTGTGAAACTTCAGCAAACAGAATGCTCACCTCTGCACACTGGTGAAATGTGTTCATGTTGAGCAACAGCAACCAATTGATGCTGAAGGCAAGGGCAAAGGATCAAAGTCAGTTACATACAAATACTTTGTGAGTGTAAAAACAGAACATATTCTTATTTGCAAACAGCTCTTCTTGGATACCTTTTCCATTTCCAATGGTCGATTAACTCAAGCACTAAAGAAAGAATAACTGGGACAAACACCTACAGGGGGATTTGAGAGGGAAGAATATTCCAAAAAACAAAATTCCCAAGAATGTTGTCAACATGGTAGTGGACCACCTTTAATGGTCCCCCCCTTACGAAAGTCACTACACAATGCCACACAAGCCTAACAGGAAATATCTCAGCCCTGCTTTCAATATTAAGGTCATGTTTCTCAATGCAGTCTTCTCTGTAAAGATCATACAAGTTCCAGAAAGGACTATACTGAGGGAAAGTTTCTACAAACATATATCCAATGAGAGATTCAACTTATCTTTCCAATGCCCCAGTGAAAGATTCCTGTGCTACATATGACTCCTTAAAATTGAGAATTATGACTGCAGAAGAACCACTTAAACTGGCGTTAGTGCAGAAACAAAATGAAGATTGGAGAACAACAGAAACAGCATGGCAGTGAAACTTCCTGGCAGATTAAAACAGTGTGTGGTCCGAGACTCGAACTCGGGACCACTGCCTTTCACGGGCAAGTGCTCCACCGTCTGAACTACCCAAGCACGACTCACGGCCCGTCCTCACAACTTTAATTCTGCCAATACCTCGTCTCCTGCCTTCCAAACTTTGCAGAAGCTCTCCTGCGAACCTTGCAGAACCAGCATGGCTTCGTTTCCAGAAAGACTGCCTACATTTCGTTTTATACAAAGAATCTCTTGCTGCAAGAATCCCTTTCAAAACTTTGCATATTACAACTTCCCATCATGCTCATGGCAGTCCTTGCTTGTCTAGTGTTCAACTCTTCCCTCTCAACAATGCTGCAAGGCAAAAAGGAAAGACATGATGACACTTGCCCATACATCCCTCCAGCGCACCATGTTTTCTTCAACTACCGGACAACGGCAAGTTTGGCTCAGGAATCTGGACCTGGACATGTTGACTCTTTAGCAGAGGAAGATGACATGGATGGGAAATCAAGTACACAGACATGCTCAGTCACAGAGCCTCTTGAAATGACAGATGACAAGAATTACACTTTAAGAATTTTTACATTTAGAAATAACAATTTATTTATAATCTATAAATGAACGCATTGCTGAACAATTAGACTCAAGTAGGTAGCATTCTAGTAATTAACAACAATACTGCAATAATTTTAACTAAATTTGTGAGAGAAAAGTGTGTAACAGGAGCATTAAGTGCACACTTACATTTACTGTATCACATTATGTTTATAAGAAGAGAGGTACAGTTCTTGATTTATACTTTATCTATCACTAAAAGTAAACTGCTGAGAGGAAAAGTGGTACTCCAGCTTTTAGGGACTGTAAAAAGGAATTTAAGGTATAAATAACTAAAATGTCTGTAGTAAACATAATTGTAATTACTTAACTTGTACATTTCATCATGAATCATGAATTATTGTAAAGCATGAATTTACATTAAATGAAATGAGAAACCTTTCATTTCTCAGGTGTGGGATAAATTGAGTTATACCACTTTGGCTTTCACAACTGGTAAGAGTGAAAAGGTTTATTGACTACAGCTAATTTTAAACTAACTGCAATATTTTATTTTTGGTGTGGAGAGTGGGACTGCTACAATGATAGGTACCATAAACAACATAATAACAACAATGAAATTCAAATTTTTCTCTAGTTATGAAAACTATTCATGTTCAGAATGTAATGTAACGGACTACTGAAACTACCGATACCTCCAGCTGGCGTGGTGTGTGGTGCCGTCAATCAACTTGAAGGAGCAAGTGAACTTTAACTACGTAAACATAATCTGAAATATTATTATTTTGTTAAAAACTGTTAATATGAGGACAATAATGAGATATATTGCCACAGAACTATATTATAAACACTTTTCATTTTTCATACTATGTTTTTCATATATGTATACATGCGATGTGTAAAATATCGATATACAACCAAGGTTGGTGGTGCTGCACAGTTTGTAAGCCCTGTGAATAGGAGCTGGTTGTTGGGCGGAGGCAGAGACAATGGGCACTTGGTGTTGAGACGTCTGTAATACGCTTGCTTTGAGAAGGTCAAGGATAGGGGTACGAAGTGATGTATTGGAAAAGCTGTTACATTGAAAATTATTGAATATCGTCACGATCAGCATTTACAAAAAAAAAAGTGGAAAGTTTAAATGTGTGTCAGTTCTTAAGCAGCAGAATACACACCCTGGACCTCAAATTGATTTAACAAACAGTGGATGGCAAGATTCATCACTGGACCACAAGTGTGCAACAATGACCAATAAAGGTAAGAAAGTTATATTACTCTAAATTCAGATTGTGATGATACCTTTCTCCATGTCTTCATCCCTGTATGTACTCTGTTGTTAGAGTGAACAGCGTGACTGGGACTTGTGGTCGACTAGGCACACCAGGGACACCACACAGGTTTAAAATGATAATTTGTAGCTTAACATACTACTACTGATAATAATTAATATTTGTCCCCCAGAGAAAGAGGTGCATTACAAGAACAATTATATTAAAAACAGTTTACTACCACTGAAATAGAAGTAGTTTATAAATAATCATTATTTAAATTATAAGTGATGAAAACTGTGAGGGGAGAGAGGAGGATCCCAGAATACAGAGTAGGGAATAACTGTTCAAATCTTCAAGAAAAGTGTGCGAAAACTATTGTGAAATTGCAAAAATGAGTCATTGTGCATAGTTCCAAAGTTTTGGAAACATTGTTTTGGACAAAGGAAGGACAAGAGAACAGAAATTTGTGTTCAGAGAAGGAAGGTTCACACTAGTCTACTTTTTACTGTAAGACAGTCATAGGAACACAACTATGAATGTGGAATAAATATGCTGGTGGCCTTTCTGAACACTGAAAAAGCATGTAATACTGTAAGTAGAAATGAGATATGGACGTTCCTGGAGGACAGAGAAGTAGAAAAGCAGACTATATAGGGAATAAGAAAAATAGGAGTGTCAGCTGTGTGAAAGTAGGAGGGGAGAGAGATTGGCTGGAACACAAAAACAGCTTGAGGCAGGGAAGTATATTTTTACAATACCAACTCATTATAATGATAGATGAGGTAATAATCAGGGTGGCACCAGTAACTGGTGAAGGAAAGATGAATGCAATGGGGTTTGCAAATGATTTGATAATTTGGGGAAACGAAAGAGAGGAAGAGGAAATGCATAAGCAGTTGGACATATGGCAAGGAACAGTAAAGGTGTACAGGCTGAAATTTAGGATAAGTTAGGTATGAAAAGCCAATCAAAATTGGTGAGGAGGAGAGTCACAACTGGAATAACAACTGGTGGGGAACAAATGAGGAAGGTGGAGAGTTTCAAGTATCTGCTAAGCTTAATATCTAAGAATAGAAGAAATGACAGCAGAAGTATTCCGAGAGAGTGGAGAGCTTTAGATCCTTGATATGGAGCAAGGATGTCCCTCAAAACTGCAAAACGGGTTATATATTAAGAACACTATGTTCTACTCCTGATGTACAGCTCATAGATCTGGGCAATAAGAGGAGGAGAGAGAAGAAAAACGCAAGCCAGTGAAATGAAATTCTCAAGAAATAATACAGGAGTGACAAAGATGGATCGGTTAAGCAGTGGGAGGATTAGGGAATTAGCTGAAGGAGTAGCCATACCAAGAGCCAACTGAGGAATCAAGGACACTGAGAAAGATACGAGAAATGAAAGGGAAGGGAAATGTCCAACGTGAAGACTAAGAGACAGATGACTGAAAGGATGATGATCATTATTATTATTATTATTATTATTATTATTATTATTATTATTATTATTATTATTATTTCACCTATGAGAGAAACTAGTTTTTGGTCTACCACTTTTCTTATATGCATACAACCTCCATTAACCGAACTCAGGTCAACTAAACCCTGGGTTATCTTAAATACTGAAAATTGCAAATAAAAAGAAACTTACAGTAATACCAAGGATAACTGAAGAAACTGCAATAATTGAAAACGTCAAATTACTTGTCTGTTAACCATATCTGGTGACTAGTTCAATTTAGATGAGATTCTTTTAGAAGTCACAGTTCTGATACTTAAATGCATGTGCAGTTACCATAACAATAGAACATTTAAACCTAGAAGACACACACATTAAGCACTGAGACCATATACCTCACAAAATAGAGTTCTCTAAAGACTAAATTTTAGTATAACAACATAATGGTATATTTCTGCATTTATTGATCTTTTGTAACTTTACTGTTTACAGATTATTGCGTTCAAGTTATCTGACAAACTATTATGATTATTTTATTGAAGTTACTGTGGAGCTGAACTAGTTCAATCTCTGCCTCTGTGTAACTCTAATATTTGTGTCAGATAGTCCTGACTTTGTCAATAATTAGTGACCTGATCTACATCTACATCAACTCCGCAACCCAACTTTCAGTGTGTGATAGAGGGTACCTCGTACCACTAATTGTCATTTCCTTTCTTGTTCCATGATAGTCTGTATAAAGTTACATAAATGCTTTGTTTAATAGATTAGATGAAAACAGCAGCTGGGTATTATACCAAGGACAGTTGATTTTTTTTAAGTAGCTATTTTTCTCCTAAGTTGCATATAGAAAGAAATCTAGGAGCACTACATTATTCAGTTTGAGTAGATTAGCAGTAGATATTATTTGTCGTTAGTGAACTTTATAGAAGTAATAGCAGGAGATGCACAATGCTGTTAATATATAACTTGTCTCATTGGATATCCCCAAAGGTCTTCCATCATTATGGGATTTATGGAGCATGATGAGTGAATGAACAATGAATGAATGAATGAATGAATGCAATAGTAAATATAATCAGTTGTTGAGAAATATAAGTTACTCAAACTATGTGTACCAAACTGCCCTGTTCAAGTGTGTTAATGTTTTCCGTTGAAAATAAACATATTTCACAAATAAATTTCACTCAGGACGACAACCTTCAAGGCTTCACCAGGCTAAAATTTCAAATTTTCCTGAATAAATTTTTGTTGTATGTGAAAGTAAGTGCTACATTATAGTTTCATTGCCACAACTGGGATTTTTTGAGTCACCATGTCACTTATTAGTGATGATCCTAAGTTCAGCTATGATTCAAAGAAAGATTTATGCATAACCGATGATTTTGTTTCTGAAGAAATAATGTTTAGTCATAATACAGTTTAATACAGCTACTGCAGATACATTAAAAAAATTTTATTACGAACTTCAAAGTACACTGACAAAGTTCATACTCAATATACAATCTGCATTATTTTATCATTCAAGCTTGTTAAACTTATTCTAAAGTCAAGAAAGAGGAATATGCTTGATGCTACCATGTATGCCACACAGAAAAAGTCAGCAAAGTAACTTATTTCAGCATTGAAATTAGTAACAAAAAACTTAAGCCTGGAATATTCAGCAGTGGTCTATACGAAACAAGTGTGTTCAAATATTATTATATTCAAGGTGATTCAGCTGGCCCTACCATTATCATTTTATGCAACCCGCAATGTTATATCTCGCGTTCAAACCCCACAGATGGTATTTTCATATTATTTTGCTTGCTACACGTAAACCATTAGTCCTACAAAAAAAAATAAACAGGACCTTTTTGTAGGAAATTTAATGTAGTTAAATTTTGAACTGGAATACATTTTTGCTAGAGGCCATAGGTTTGGAGTTAGTCAAGAAAAATTTTCAAAATTAATCTTCACGCACACCCCCACTCCCACACTCAGCCACCACCAGTCAGGATTTCTAGTATGTTGTACATGACACACCCACCTACCACCACACAAAAATTTGTGACTGTACGAATTATTTCCCACATTTGACCTATTAAAGTCTTTACTTACGGGTCTCATTACAACACTAGCTTAGTTGAGTACTTACAAATTGCAAAATTTATGTTTATGTTAATTTTACCTCAAGATTTTGTGAATTTTAACAGCATTATTATGATGATGATCATGGTATTTAGCACCTGTACAAATTCCCAATCTTTGCACAATCCAGCCTCGCCACTTTTCCGAATGATGATAAATTTGTGGGGACAACACAAACACCTAGTCCCTGGGTGAAGAAAATCCCTGACCCGGCTGGGAATCGAACTTGGGACCTTGAAATCCAGAGGCAGCAATGCTACTCACTACGAGCTGCAGACTTAACAGCATGAAATAAGTAATTACAGCATGGTATTTGTCAGGCCTTCTGACTATAAAACTACGGTTTCAATGTAATTAATTTTAGGATAAATATATTAAAAACAAAGATTCCAAGACTTACCAAGCGAGAAAGCGCCGGTAGACAGGCACAATAAAATACAGTCATATGTCTGCTTGTGTCTGTATATTTATGTGTGTGTGTGTGTGTGTGTGTGTGTGTGTGTGTGTGTGAGAGAGAGAGAGCCAGTATATACCTTTTCCCCCCTAAGGTAAGTCTTTCCGCTCCCGGGATTGGAATGACTCCTTACCCTCTCCCTTAAAACCCACATCCTTTCATCTTTCCTTTTCCTTCCCTCTTTCCTAACGAAGCAACCGCCGGTTGCGAAAGCTCGTAATTTGTGTGTGTGTGTGTGTGTGTGTGTGTGTGTGTGTGTGTGTGTGTGTGTGTGTGTGTGTTATTTTATTGTGCCTTTGTTTCCCACTTGGTAAGTCTTGGAATCTCTGTTTTTAATATATTTTTCCCATGTGGAAGTTTCTTTCTATTTTATTTACATCATTAATTTTAGGATAATGTTTACAAAAGCTGTTTTTCTCTCATTACCCTCACAGGCACATTTAAATTAATAATGTTAATGAAATAGGCAACTATGCTGGTAGCATAATAGCCCAATAGAGACTAAAAGAAGATCAACTTTTGGAATAGTTCGTGTAGTCTGAAATTTCTGTACAGTGGTAGGAGAAAGTGCCATGAACTACATATTATAAATCTGAGTGGTGAGGGGTGAGTGTGGGGGTGGAGGTGTGTTTGATGGTCAATTTTGTATGTGGTACTTGAATAACTCAAAAATCGTGGTCTCCATTGAGAACATACTCACTACAGAATTTAACTACTTAAATTTCCTACAAAAAGTTCCTGTTCATTTCTTCTGTGGGACTAGCAGTTTGCGCATAGTGAGCGAGAGAATATGAAAATCTTGCACACTGTTTTTGAAGGTCTACTTTTTTCAGTTTTGTCTGTCAAGAAGACTCCTGTTTTGTTTAAATCTATGATGATTTTTCAGCATGTTTGTAATACAGCTATTGATCCCCAGCAGATCATTCCCCAGCTTCACAACTTGGTTCAGCACATGCATGTCTAATGTTTACTGTACAATGTTTTAAAATTTAACAAACTGATATTTCACACTTTATCCCCAGAGATGAATATTTCATGTTGGCTGCTCAGATAATTATGTTTCATGTCATATATGCTAAGCTTTCTTAACACACTGTTTACCAGCTGAATTCACTGAAGCTGTAACAGTTTCATGAGCATATGTTTTGTTCTCTGCATCAACTAATTCAAAATGTTCAGCCTGTTAAATATAAGATATTGGCGTCACGAGTTGGTTCTCTCAATTATCTTCAGGAAGTATGAGGGCACTTCAAACAGTAAGTTACACATCTTGTCCTATGCTAAGACCATTGTGCAACAATATTGACACATTGTCAGAAGAGAGGATGTGTTTTGGGTTTCCTGCAGGCACAGTTCTAGTGTGGTAAAGATAACAGGTACATCACAGTGTGGGGGTTAAATGGCTAGGCAATTAGAAACATACTCTAAAGTTGAAATACATCTGACTAGAATTCTTGTGGGTGAAACATCTAAATTGCAGACAGATTTACTGTGAAATTCAAGTGGAATATGGACCAAATGCAATATCTTGTCCATCCATAGTTAAATGCCACCACCAATTTAACCAATGCCACCCAGATCTAGGTGATGCTGACTGGGGACGACAGCCATTGACACTGGCCACAGATGACAAGGTTCAGGCAACACTCACAGATTTATCAACATTGGGGACATTCACACAGCAGTTTTCAAATGGATTTTTTTTTTTTTTTTGTGGTCTTAGGGTGCACAACTACAATGTTCATTAGCGCCCTGACTAATTTAGGAATGTACCGTGAGGCACAACGTTAAAACAGCAACTAAAAGGGACAGCAACTAAAAGGGACAACACTATAAAAGACGTATTAACAGGCATAGGATTAAAAAACTACTGCATAATCAAACGTCCTCAGACAGGTGTGTCAAGTTGATAAAACGAAGAACGCGAGCAGCAGCTCCTGGGTCATCCGCTAAAATGGCATCCAGAGTACATGGCAGGCCAAGATCAAGACGCAGCGTAGTAAAATCCGGACAGGACGTTAAAATGTGGCGGACCGTCAGCAATTGCCCACATGGACAGAACGGCGCCGGCGCTGCAATCAGCAGATGGCGATGGCTGAACTGGCAGTGTCCAATTCGTAGCCGGTCCAAAACGACCTCCTCCCGCCAAAAAGGACGTGAGGAGGACGTCCAAGCTGCGGAAAGAGGTTTCAAGGCCCGAATCTTGTTGTCCCTAAGTGCAGCTCAATCGGCATGCCACAGCGATAAAATGAGCCCACAAATGACCATGCTACAATCTGATGAAGGGACACAAGAAGCCGTCCGAGACTGGAGGATCGCAGCCTTGGCCGCGGCATCTGCAGCTTCGTTCCCAGGGATACCGACATGGCCAGGAACCCACATAAAGCTAACTGGAGACCCGTTGTCCACCAGCTGCTGAAGAGAGCGTTGGATCCGGTGCATGAAAGGATGAACCGGATAAGGATCATTGAGGCTCTGGATGGCGCTCAGAGAATCGGAGCAGATGACATAAGCAGAATGTCGGTGGCGGCAGACTTAAAGAACAGCCTGGAAGAGGGCAAAGAGCTCAGCTGTGAAGACCGAACAATGGCCATGTAGCTGGTATTTGAAACTTTGTGCCCCGACAATAAAAGAACACCCGACCCCGTCATTGATCTTAGAGCCATCTGTATAAATGAAGGTCATATTAATGAACTTCAAACGAAGTTCGACAAAACGGGAGTGGTATACCGAACTGGGGGTAACCTCGTTTGGGACCGAGCGGAGGTCAAGGTGAACGCGAACCTGAGCCTGGAGCCAAGGTGGCGTGTGGCTTTCGCCCACTCTAAAGGTTGCAGGGAGTGAAAAATCAAGGTGTTGCAGGAGGCGAGGAAAGCGAACTCCAGGGGCTAGCAGGGCAGAGACATACAACCCGTATTGACGGTCGAGAGAGTCGTCAAAAAAGGAATGATACGGTGGGTGGTCGGGCATTGACAGTAGCCGACAGGTGTAACGAGAAAGCAGTATATCGCGCCGGTAGGTGAATGGCAATTCACCGGCTTCAGCCTAAAGACTCTCAACGGGACTAGTATAAAACGCTCCGATCGCAAGCCGTAAACCCCGATGTTGTATGGAGTTGAGGCGGCGTAAGATGGACGGCCGTGCAGAAGAGTATACAAAACACCCATAATCCAGCTTGGAGCGGACGATCGACCGATATAGGCGAGGTAGGACGGTTCGATCCGCTCCACACGACGTGCCACTGAGAACACGGAGGACATTTAGAGAACGGGTACAACGGGCAGCCAAATATGACACATGTGGAGACCAACTAAGTTTCCTGTCAAATGTAAGACCTAAAAATTTTGTTGTCTCCACGAATGGGAGAGCAATGGGGCCGAGTCGTAAGGACGGTGGGAGAAACTCTTTGTAGCACCAGAAGTTAATACAGACCGTTTTCTCGGCACAAAAACGGAAGCCATTGGCGACACTCCAGGAGTAAAGACGGTCAAGAGAACGCTGAAGACAGCACTCCAGGAAACATGTATGCTGCGTGCTGCAATAGATGGTAAAATCGTCCACGAAAAGGGAGCCTGATACATCATCTGGGAGGCAATCCATTAATGGATTGATCGCTATGGCGAAGAGAGCAACGCTCAAAACAGAGCCCTGTGGCACCCCATTCTCCTGGCGAAAGGTGTCTGACAGGACAGAACCCACACGTACCCTGAACTGTCGATCCATTAAAAAGGAACGAATAAAAAGAGGGAGGCGACCGCAAAAGCCCCATGTATGCATGGTGCGGAGAATGCCCACGCTCCAACAGGTGTCGTAAGCCTTCTCCATATCAAAGAACACAGCCGCGGTCAGGCGCTTCCGCAAGAACTTATTCATAATGAAGGTCGACAAGGTAACCAGATGGTCAACAGCAGAGCGGCGCCTACGAAATCCTCATTGTACATTGGTAAGTAGGCGTCGAGATTCGAGCAGCCAAACCAAACGAGAGTTAACCATTCGCTCCATCACCTTACAGACACAGCTACGAGATGGGTCGATAACTGGAAGGCAAGTGCTTGTCCTTCCCCGGCTTAGGAATCGGTACAACAATAGACTCGCGCCAGCATGCGAGAACATGTCCCTCAATCCAGATGCGATTGTAAGTACGAAGAAGGAAACCTTTACCCGCAGGAGAAAGGTTCTTAAGCATCTGAATATGAATAGAATCAGGCCCGGGACCGGAGGACCGTGACCGGGCAAGTGCATTTTCGAGTTCCCTCATGGTGAATGGGGCATTGTAGTTTTCACAATTCGAGGAGTGGAAATTAGGTTGCCGAGCATCCTCTGCCTGTTTTCGGGGGAGGAAGGCAGGGGGGTAATGAGTGGAGCTTGAAACCTCTGCGAAAAAGCGGCCGAAGGCATTGGAGACATCCTCAGGGGCCACAAGGACGTCATTCACGACCGTCAAGCCAGAAACCGGTGAGTGGACCTTAGTGCCAGACAGCCGGCGCAGGCTACCCCAGACAACAGAAGAAGGAGTAAAAATGTTGAAGGTGCTTGTGAAAGCAGCCCAGCTGGCTTTCTTGCTTTCTTTAAAAATACGACGACACTGCGCACGTAATCGTTTATAATTGATACAATTCGCCACTGTAGGGTGGCGTTTAAAGGTGCGTAAAGCACGTCGACGAGCACGTAAGGCGTCTCTACATGCTGTGGTCCACCAGAGGACCGGTACGCGGCGTGGAGAAGAAGTAGTGTGAGGGATGGAATATTCAGCAGCAGTGAGAATGACTTGCGTGAGGTGTGCGGCCTGACTATCGCAGCTTGTGAAGGTTTGATCCTGAAAGGTCGCCCTGGAAGAGAAGAGCCCCCAGTCTGTTTTGGAGATGTTCCAACTAGTTGAGCACGGAGAGGGGGTATGATGCAGGAGATGGATAACACACGGGAAGTGGTCGCTCTAATATGTATCAGAAAGCGCATACCACTCAAACCGGCGTGCAAGTTGGGTAGTACATACAGAGAGGTCTAAATGGGAATAGGTGTGAGAGGTGTCTGAAAGGAAAGTAGGGGCGCCAGTATTGAGGCAGACAAGATTGAGCTGGTTGAAAACGTCTGCTAACAGGGAGCCCCTCGGACAGGATGCTGGAGAGCCCCAAAGAGGATGGTGAGCATTGAAGTCTCCAGTTAACAAAAGTGGTGCAGGGAGCTGAGCAATAATTTGCAGCACATCTGCCCTGGAAACAACAGACGACGATGGAGTGTAAACGGTACAGATGGAAAATGTAAAAGTGGAGAGAGTAATGCGGACGGCAACTGCCTGCAGGCCAGTGTGCAATGTGATGGGATCATAGTAGATATCATCCCGGACCAGCAACATAACCCCTCCATGAGCCGGAATACCTGCCGCAGGGGGTAAGTCAAAACGCACGGAGGTGTAGTTTGCTAAGGCAATTTAATCGCATGGGCGTAGCTTCGTTTCCTGGAGGGCTACGACGAGCGGACGGTGCAAGCAGAGCAGCAATTTCAAGTCCTCTCGGTTGGATCGAATGCTGCGAATATTCCAGTGAATAAGTGCCATCGTGAGAAGAAGATGCAAGAAGGAGGCACCTCGAAGGCCGCTGAGGGCCCGGCTTTGAGCGAGCACTGCCGCCACTAGCAGCAGGCGGACAGTCATCGTCTATTTGTTCTATAGGTTCATCGACCATCTTGTGAAGATGGCCGGGAGGGGGAGCTTCCTCCACTGGTGAACGGCCAGATGTTCTGCTACCAGCGGTGCGGCCAGGCGAAACGGATGACGGCCTGGGGCGGCAACCGCTGGGTGGCGCAGGAGGAGAAATGCGCCGTGGCAGGAAAGGAGAACTGTGCTTCCTATGAGCCTTCTTGGAAGGTCGTTTTGTGGAAGGATTGGTCGATGGCTGAGGGTTCGAGGTACGTAGAACGTCTGCACGTGACGGTTCCTTCTTGAAGGCCCGTGCTTCTGACTTCTGGGTCTTCGTCCTGGCAGAAGCTGATAAAGGAGCTTGTGTTGGAGGGGCGACGGGAGGAAGAGGAGACGTTGACCGGGCGATCTTAGCACTGGCCGAACGGACGACTTTAGTGCTGAATGTCAGATCGCATGTCTGCATCGCCACCTCCCTGGTAGTCCGAGGAGAGGCGAGGACAGTACTGTACTGTACTTCCCCTCTGGGAGCAACGTGGGCTTCCTACTAGCAAATAGCTTGCGAGCAGCCGAGGTGGAGACTTTCTCTTTGACCCGAATTTCTTGGATACAGCGTTCTGCCTTGTAGATGGGACAGTTGCGGGAGGACTCTGCATGGTCACCGTGACAGTTCACACAACAAGGAGATGGAGATGGACAGTCACCCTCATGGGCATCCCTGCCACAAGTCACACATGTAGCCGCATTGGAACAAGACTGGCGAGTGTGATTAAAATGCTGACACTGGTAGCAGCGCGTAGGTGTCGGGACATAGGGGCGAACAGAAATAACCTCATAGCCCGCTTTGATGCGCGACGGCAGCTGAACACTATCAAAGGTCAAGAAAAGTTTCCGGGTCGGTACAAGGTCATTGTTGACCTTTTCCATGACCCTATGGACATCCGTCACACCCTGCTCAGCGAGGAAAGACTGAATCTCCTAGTCAGTCAATCCGTCGAGTGATCTAGTATATACCACACCACGAGACGAATTCAAAGTGCAGTGAGCCTCCATCCGGACAGGGAACGTGTACAGGAGTGTGGCCCAAAGCAGTTTTTGTGCCTGAAAGGCGCTCTCAGTTTCTAGTAACAAGGTACCATTACGCAACCTGGTACAAGACTTGACCGATCCGGCTATGGCATCTACGCCCTTCTGGATAACGAAAGCGTTGACAGAGGAAAAATCCTTTCCGTCCTCAGATCGAGAAACTACGAGGAACTGTGGGGCAGGCAGTAGTACTTTTGTCACTGGTGGCTGGTCAAGTTTCCGTTTGTGGGCAGAAGTCGAGAGAGAAGAAGAAGAAGAGAAATCCATTGCAGAGGAATCCCCCATGATTGCCAGCGTCTCTGATGGTGCGCTCCTTCCTTGTGGGGACCCTCTCAGAGGGCACTCCCGCCTTAGGTGATTGTTCACACCTCAGGTCACACCTCCTGAGAAACGGACAGAGGGACCAATCGGCATGGTCGGAAGGTGTCAGCTCAGGCAATCACCCCTCCCTGGGCCTGGCCTTTACCAGGGGGTACGTGCGTGTCTTACTTGTCTACCCAGGGCGGGGAATTACGCGTTACCCTGTCACCGGCTACGCGTGCAAACGCGTGGGTCGGCCTTCAGGCACGCACAGGGAGGAAGGAAGAAGAGGAAAAAGAAAGAAGAGAGAGAAAGAAAGGACAGACTGTCTCAAACGCCGAAGCGGAGACCAGAGAAGGAGAAGCGGGCAAGGAGAAGCAGGCAAGGAGATGCGGGCAAGGAGAAGAGTAAGTAAGACAGTGGGATGGAGAAGAACAAAAAAGGAACCAACCAAAGGAAGGAAGAAACCAGAAGCAGTCAAAAACCAAAATGAATGCAAATATAGGTCGTGAAACCGTCCGTCTCCGGACACAGGCGCTAACTAACCCCTTGAGGGGGAGGGACTCCTTTTAGTCGCCTCTTACGACAGGCAGGAATACCGCGGGTCTATTCTAACCCCCCGAACCCGCAGGGGGGCAAATGGATCTGTGACAATGGAGCAGGTTCTATAATTAAGGACTTGATAGAGTGGAAGAATGTTCTGACTGTTTCCAGAATGTCCTGTTCTGTTTTGACTGTTGTTTACAGAGACTTGGCACGTACATGAAAAAATAGTGTTACACATCTGTGTTACTTTGAAGTGTAGCCCAGTTATTTGGTATGACGTAATAATGTATTACTCATTTTTTGAAACCCCCTCGCATTTTTTATTTTATTTTATTTATTTATTTTTGGTAAAAATGTTCAGAATAACCTTACAGAAATCCCCATTCTTGGCATTTGTTTTCGTCAAGTGAGCCTCTAATTCTACAGCTGACGAGCTAAAATTTTCCCCTATTACAACAATAGTCAGGAATTTAACTTACAATTTACTCCGATATTTTCTCTTAAGCATACTGCCACTACTGTTCCTGACCCAGGGCCTATAACAGCATCTGATTACCATGTTTGCCCCACTTGGATGAGTAACTGAACCCAGATTACTTGACATTTGAAATCGATAATACACTAATCTCACTGGAACTTATCGAGGTCTATACGGCAATAAGAATATCATTATCATTGTCATAACGTATATCTTTGCAATATGTTCATATTGCAATCTGAATGTAACTGCCATTCACTTCTGGTTTTAGTCAGCTTTCTCTTCCTAGTGTTACAGTGGCATTTCCACCTGCAATAACACACAAATTCTGTAATTAACTTACCATTTTTTTTAGGATTAATGTTCTCCTCTGTGATTAACAGCATTGACCTATTCTTTTCTTATATTACAGCATGTAATTCATCAATGACTTATTGGAGGATTTTTTCCGAACCTAAAAAGCCCCATGTACATGTCACCAGCACTTTACTGCCTGGATACCCATTTCCTTCCTGTAATGTACATGGCTTAAACCTACCACTTGGCTTCAAACTAGGAGACTGCAATTGTTTCCGAGTATAATGCTGCAAATAGTAAGCCATGCTCCCAACTTGCATGCAAAGCCAGCTATCTTCACCATTTCAGCCAGCTGTCTAAAAGATGGCATCAACACCTAGATGGCATGAACCATTTATGCCAACATGAGTTGTTACTTGCAGCCAGTTGCACCATGTGTGTTCGATAGCTGCCAGTTGTGCCTATTTCACATCTCACATGGTGACCACCTGACAAATACACTGAATCCGCAGTGGATCCCTCCCAACCTGCCAACTATTTCCCTGACAAGCTCCATTACTTGCCCAGAGCTGGCACTCCCTATGATCAACAAACCCATTTTATGTACTTATCTGGACTTTGCAGGAGGGAGGGCCACAGGCTAAATGGATGATGTGTTCCTTGCTGGCTCATATACCAACAGTGGCATATCTGTTACTATGGCATAAAGGAACAGATACATCAAGTACCCAGATTCACCTTCAGCCCAGAGCTAAGTAAACTGACCACTCTTACATTCATCCTAAAATAAGAACAATATGAACATACTGTGCACATCAGAAGGTGAAACAACCTCAGGGTTTCCACAAGATACAACAGGCATCAGAGGTTACTCAGCTGTTGCAACATGTGTCCAATATCTTTGCATCATAGACCACTAGCAGGAAGCCTGCCAACTGTAGGCAATGCAGCTTGTAGATATTTCTGAACAGTGGTCAATTCTCCACACACACAAGTACAGACACTACCTATTTTCTACTATTAAGAACTATACAATAACATGAAAGAATGAAGTAATCTAAACATATGTAGACTAACTGAATCAATAAGTAGACTGCAACAACAAGATATCAAATTGTACTGAGAATGTTATGAAATGTTGCCAAAAGTGTGATATTTTTACAACAGATATCAAAGAGCATGACTGTTGTGCTCTAGGCAATGCAAAGATATACTATTAATATCAACATGTACAATAAATAAAAAACAAGAAAATAGAATTTTAAATATCATTCAATAATATTACCATTTGTTCCTGAACGCTTTTGGAGCTTTTGGACATTTTATTTCCAAGTAGTACCATAGGCTCCTCAAAAATGCCATCAAAAGTCTTAAATTACAAACAGAAAGAGCTGATAACTCAGGGATTGCAACTGACATGAAAATTTATGTTCACACGTGTGTGTGCATTCAGCCCAATCTCTTTCACCAAAACTTGAGAGGTTATAGCACTAACCTGAAGAGAGATGTTAATAACAGGTCTTGCAATGAGTGTTGCCTCTGTGTAACGATGAACATTAAAGTGATCTTCCAGTTCCTCAACTTGACAGCAGTGACGAAAAAAATTCTTGAACTTTTCATGGCATTCAATAATGAAGGAATTCAAGCACATGAGATAACTTGCTTCCTCACCAAACTGTAAACAAAACAATTACTAACAATAAAAGATTAGAAATACCACTGAAGTATCACACTACTGCTTTAATTCTACATATCATATCTGAGATATAGCTAAGCTGTGTTACACAATCAAAATGCAAGGCTGCTAGTTCTATATATAGTACATACATTATACATATAAGAGAGAGCGAGTTTAACTGGGATGTTTAATACTGCTTCCCCAACTTGCAATCAGTTTGTCACCTTCAAATTTAAGTTGCTACTACAGATCAGTCTGTCAGCACTATCTACATCCCAAAAACTAATACACTTTATTGAGATGGTATCTGCCACTATGAAGTTTTTATGGTTTTTGTGGAATTAGTGAATGTGATATCTAAATTATTTACATATGTGAATTAGTTCTCCAATAAGCCAAAGTCACAATAAATGTTGTTATGTAGAATGCATTAACTGAAAAAAAGTTGTACAAATTTCATAACACATTGGGGCCGATAGACTTACTATGCGCATTTACTATGTTTTAACCTTAACTCTTACAAGACAACTCTCATATATTCTTGACTCACAACTGTTATAGCTCACACATTAAGGATTTGTTAACACCATTATGTTGCAACAGTATCAGCTTGGATTGTTCTAATTGTACTATCAGATCTAGGGAGAGTGGAATTGTCTGATTTGATATGTGTATTTGACGCATGTACAAGTGTGTTGCAAATTGGGGAAACTCAAGCAGATTTCCTGTGTCTGTTTCGCAGTGCTTTCAAAATAAATGATCAAGATGGGTTAAACCTGGCAATCGTAGTGGCCAAGTCATTGGTCCTCCTGTAGCAGTTCATTGACCAGAAAAAAATTTGATGTAAACAATTCATTGTCACCAAGGAAAAATACCATGAAGACTTTGCCTGCAGTAATCATATTAACAACTGTGCAGCTTGTGAAACCATCTTCTAGCAACTCTGCCAGTGCATGTCAGAGAAATCCAGAGTATTGCTCACCATTTAATTGTTCACAGAAAAAGAAGGTTCATTACGTATTATGGATATGTCCATCCGAATTTCTTGTTGTCTTGCTGATATAACCTGTGTGGGTTCTCTTCTGAACAATAGTGAGCATACCTAATATTTATTTCATCATTAGATTTCTAACTGGTTTCACCAATCCACAGCAATAAGACTGATTTATAAACTAACAAACAATGGAAAATCCAGGATGGACTGTAGCAATATTGTGACTATCTCCGACTCAGCATCTCCGCTATATAGTGAGTAACACTGTTGATTTATAAACTAGGTTCAGAAGGCAATTCTTGTCTGGAAACTTTGCCTAATGTTTGATACCTTGGATGTGGTGTGAATGTAAACAATTATCATCAGGATTCTCTGGATGGTACTTCTCATCACAAATCCTATCTACTCTTTGTTCAGATATATATAAGTTGGGATTTGTTCACCAAGAACATTGACTTCATTGTTATGAGGTAAATATACATGTTGATCAGCAAGTGGCTGCAGTAACCAACAGGTAAAATACAGATTTGGAAGAATTCTAATTCGAAGTAAGATAACTGCAACAATTCTTAATACCACTAATAAAAAAGTGAAGCAACATACTCCCTGCTTTGTGGCAGCAAACTGGAGAATTCTTGCGATGCTGGCAAGATTGCGGCGCTGTTCATATGAAAGGCTTCTGCCTCCCACCATGTCCATTGTGTCAGGAGCAACAATAGCTGAATTTATGTAGTGATAGTAGATAAAATTACCCACAACCTGCCAGGAAATACAATACACAATACACTAAGTAAATCAAAGGAACTGAGTAAAGTAACAATTGCATACAAGTATGGAATTGTAAACATAAATTTTTTTTAAAAATACCTCAACAACAGGTGTTCACCATCAATCTGCAAAATATTCATTGTGGTGCTCTTAGCCCTCCCATCCAACTAAATTTCTGCTTTCGCTGCTTATCTTGTTAAGCTCTATTAATTTTATCATTTCATTAATTAAAGTAGTGTGTTAGCATACATTGTTCTAATTATCTTCTGAACATATAAAAGTATACTTTTTCTAATTAGAAGTGTGGACTTCTTAAATATGCCATACACAGTATACAGTTTGTGTGCTCTCATAAACATATCCTCTACCTATAGCATTGTTCCAAATGTGTGTGTGTGTGTGTGTGTGTGTGTGTGTGTAGATTTAAGAATTCCAAATACTCAATAACGAAAGGTCCTACTGGAGGTGGTACCCTTTATCTTGATGTAATCTGTGATCTGTCCTGCCAGTTACTGAATGTACAGGTTTGTGTGTAATCCAAACTATAATGAACCGTATCTTTATCACATATATGGATCATTGCCAGCTCTGGAAGGTGTTTCAGTAAATGAAAAATTAGATGGCCGAAGATAAATTGAATGCTAAAGCTTCAGATTAGTGATCTAACATTTCTCTCTCGAACCACTGACTGAATCATAAACAAAACAGATTAATCTATAAAAACAGCAGGTAGTTCTTGCTAGGCAAAACAGAATCCCTTTCACATCAGCTGAATATTTTACTGTGATTGTAATGATTAAATTTTTGAAGGTTCTGAAGTAAACTAACAGGTGTCTGTCTAATGCTCTATACAAAGAGAGTTCTTTTTCATGATTTTTTCGTATGATGTGAATTTCCTCCAACCAAGCAATTTCTTCGAGTTTTTAAAACAGTGTGAAAGGAAGAAAGTAAGGCACAGAGTTATACTATAAATTTCTTTGATAATGAAATTATTAGAGGTAAAACACCAGTTCAGCTAGTGGAGGAAACGAACCTCGGAATATCTCAAAGAAGTATTAAAAGCATCCAGCTGAAATGATTTAGAGGAATGAGTGAAAACCTAGATCTGGATGAATGGTAATATGAATCTCTTTCTGTCAAAACACTAGGCCAGTGTCTTGGCCACTGTTTGATTTAACT
The DNA here is from genome assembly GCF_023897955.1 of Schistocerca gregaria. Taxonomy (NCBI): domain Eukaryota; kingdom Metazoa; phylum Arthropoda; class Insecta; order Orthoptera; family Acrididae; genus Schistocerca; species Schistocerca gregaria. Next base: position 770,857,337 of record NC_064920.1, read on the forward strand.
CAATTGAGTCACAGGTGCGAAACCAGGAGAGCAGGGCAGATGCCCCAAAAGATTATAGTGCAGTATTGTTAAGTGCTATACATTGACTACCACAGTGCAGCTACCTGTACCTTTGTGTATGTTTAGTAAGCATACTTTCAGTTTGTACTGTTAGTTCTTGTTGACACTCCTGCAGTCTTAACTAGTCCTTGATTCTGGACTCAGCATGACAATATGAGCACTGCACACTGTGTAGTTGAACAATTCTTTTTTTCTACGTATGGATTCATTTATCCATTAATTCTTTCCTAAATGTATCAAATGAAGAATATTATTATAGAGCAATGTCTGTTCTTTAGTTTTCCAATTGAATTGTATCACCATGTGAAGCCAAAAGAAATATCAGCATGACTTTTCAAACTGACAGAATCATTTCACCTCCTTTAGAAACCAGCATTACTGCCCTCAATGAACTGTGAGGTATTGGTGGATGAAGTGGCCAACCACACCAAATGCTCCATACTTTCTGTTGTTATTTTTTTCTCGATGTGATGGTAAGCTGGTTTTTAACTACTTGATGCAGCTCTCTGAGCAGCATTCTAGCTCCATTGTTCCATATCAACACCACACTCAGAGACTTTTTGAACTCTAGTAAGCCAATGTACAGTCTGTGTTTACAAATCCTATTCTTGTGGTAGTACACAACAAAGTAATGGTCAAGATATTTAAATCAATTTTGTATTATATGTTCTCGGTGCACTGTTCATGTTAATTTTCTATAAAAATATGAGGTTTAGACAAGATTCACTAGCATATTTATCAGAAATGCAAAAGACTGTCTAACAAGTGATTTCTGCCAATACTTATCATTTTACAAATGGTTCTTCAGTTATCCCAGCAAAAAATATTTTTGTTTTGAAGCCAGAACCATATTTTCTATCCACCATATTTCAAGAACTTCCCTAGTTGTCTTCATCAGGTGGCGAGTCCAGATTTTGCTGCTCATTGTTTGGACTTCAACCAAAATGTGAACGGTACGTGCTACATACCACCCTAGTAATTGTTTCTTGGTGCTCTTAAATACCAACACTATACAATAAGCTCCGCCATCCTTTCAGAAAGATAACTATCAACATAAGCATTGAATTTTACCTGAGCAAACATCAATATAAAGTCTTCAGTTCAAACGAAACTCTAGCAATGGCCAAATGGACAGATAATATTTGAAATATGACAGAAAATTATACAAAATTTTACGAAAACTAAGGAATTCAGTGTTCCAATATGCTATACAAACTAAATTACTCAGATCTTGACATGTGGAATTCTACCATCTAATTACCAAGAATCAATAAGCAGAGCTGACAAATGTACAATATAATACTACAAAAAACACAACACAGCTGATGATAAAGAAGACTACACAATGCCTGGCAAAAATTGTGAAGCACCCAGAAGACACAATCAGATATAAATGTAACTTCATACATGTACACTCCATTGATGGGTATGAAAGTGAACAGAGGTGCATTTCTCTGTGACAGGTACAGTTGCCATCAGAGTCCATTAGTGTTGATCATTTTAAATGTTGCTACCAGGCCTGGTAGCATATACAGGGTGTTACAAAACGGTACAGCCAAACTTTCAGGAAACATTCCTCACACACAAATAAAGAAAAGATGTTATGTGGACACGTGTCCGGAAACACTTAATTTCCATGGTAGAGCTCATTTTAGTTTCGTCAGTATGTACTGTACTTCCTTGATTCTGATGATCAAATTGTAAATTTTCACAATCAACATGTGTGGGCTGATGAGAATCTGCACGCAATTGTGAAATCATGTCATCAACACAGATTTTCTATGAATGTTTGGGCAGGCATTGTTGGAGTGGGCCCCATGTTCTTCCACATAAGCTCAATGGAGCACATTATAATGATTTCATATAGGATACTCTACCTGTGCTGCTAGAACATGTGCCTTTACAAGTATGACACAACATGTGGTTCATGCATGATGGAGTTCCTGCACATTTCAGTCGAAGTGTTTGTACCCTTCTCAACAACAGAATCGGTGACCGATGGATTGGTAGAGGCGAACCAATTCCATGGCCTCCACAATCTCCTGACCTCAAACCCATTGACTTTCATTTATGGGGGCATTTGAAAGCTCTTGTCTATGCAACCCCGGTACCAAATGTAGAGACTCTTCGTGCTTGTATTGTGCATGACTGTGATACAATATGCCATTCTCCAGGGCTGCATCAGCGCATCAGGGATTCCATGCGACGGAGGGTGGATGCATTTATCCTCGCTAATGGAGGACATTTTGAACATTTCCTGTAACGAAGTGTTTGAAGTCACGCTGGTACATTCTGTTGCTGTGTGTTTCCATTCCATGATTAATGTAATTTGAAGAGAAATAATAAAATGAGCTCTAACATGGAAAGTAAGTGTTTCCGGACACATGTCCACATAACATATTTTCTTTCTTTGTGTGTGAGGAATGTTTCCTGAAAGTTTGGCCATACCTTCTAGTAAAACCCTGTATAAGGGACATTAAAAGAATCAAATGCTGACTTATCACTTTGAAGGATATGCAGATGTCATGTACTCGTCTGTGGCAGTGTTACCAGAGTTTTAAAGAGGCTTCATTTGGTATTTTGGGTCTTCACCTCTCCAAGGGACACCACCTGTTGTAGCACAGACCATGTCGGCAGAGAGGTGTGCATGCCCCCATAAAACTGAGGGCTATGCTGCCAGTAGTGTAGCTACTGGGAATCTCTCTTAAGCTGGGCATGTCTCAGCAGATGAATCTGACAGAGTATTGCAAAATGCTCATTCTCTCCCCACATTCTTTCAACAGTCCTTTTCCCATCTCCCAAGGTGTTCAACACAAGGTGTGATGTGAACTGGGTCAAGCAGTGTGTAGCACATTGGAAGATGTGTCGTGAACAGATCATCAAGGATACCAGGTGGCCTTCCCGAGTAATTAGCCTTACATCAATGAGGGAATCCACTGGTGTTGACCAAATGGAGGACACACAAATCTGCTCAAAAACTTAGAGCTTGATGATATCTCAAACACTCAAACATCAAGTGTTGATGGTAGTTGGTTCCACACCTGTATCAGGGGATAGAGCAGTCCAAGAAATGGAAAATATCACTGAGAAGTTGGACCAGATCAAGATCAAAGAATAGTTGGGGGCTTAGGGCCAGAAGCTTCTATAAGAACAGACAGAGAAAAGGAAGACAAAGAATGGCTTCCAAACAACAAATGGAGGGAATTAAGAGGTCTTGAACATAAGACCTTTAAGAGAAGGCTGTCCCAGAGTGAAGGGAGTAAACAGACCCCTGCCACTTCTAAGACAAGGATTAAGAGAACAAGAGAAGACTCTGTTAATCACGTTTTACAGGATAACTGGATTCAGCAAAAGCCAAGGCAGGAACCAGGGAAACAGATGCATAGTATATATAATCTCAGTTTTTAGAATGACAGTAAGCCAACAAGGATATCCACCTGTTAGCATCACTTCACAGCAGAAGGAGCTAGTTCAGATGGCTCTCACTAAAAAATTGGGGAAAGGAAAAAGACGAGGCTCCAAATTCAGGAGGGTCCGTAAGAACAAAAGTGCTCCAATCTTTGTGAGGAGAGTGAATCAGTAGATCGACTGAATGTCACAATGCCAAAGATACCTGTGTGGGATGAAGTGAAGCTGCTGGTCAACACAGCAGAGAAACTCCTCAATATTGTGAAGATACCAATCTGTGAGAAATCCCTGAAGGCAATAGGAGATCAGGACTTAAAACTATAACTATGATTCTCAAAGGTTGCTGTTGGAGTGATTAAAAACATCAAAAGCAACAATGGCTCTAAACCTACAGCACTGTAAGGGGGCATCTGCCATCTTAGAACGAGGCCTGAACAAGGAAATGGAGTTTGTGGTTGAGCCACAGGTGGAATTTGTTGTCATACAAACATACATGAAATTTATTGACCCCATATATGACTACCAAAGACTCTTTCTCAATTTCAGAATAGTTCAGCTGTGCAGTGTTCAACATTTTGGAAGCAAAGGCAAAGGGACACTCAGAACCATCCGATCTTCTGTGAAAAAACTGGCAGAATGTCATACTAGCTTGAATCCACCATCTGCACCAAAGACAGGCCCAGCATATATGGCATCAGACACAAAGCGATCACACAAATTTGACAACCTTCTAACACAGCTGACCTACATAACCACTTGGGGAATGAAACTGGCATAATATGTGCATAAACCACTGCCAACTGTTTACGATTAGTATGAACCAGTATGTTCATACCCACTTCGACTGTCATAAAACCTTAATACCTTTATGACAAAGGATTTGCCCCAGTTATTTAACACTGGGGCAATGAAACTGTACATTTTCCTGAAGCTGTAACAATAACATTGTCTGAATTATTAACACAGTGAGGAATATTTCAAATCAGTTTTTCTACATATTTTTGGAAAATGGCAAGTGTGTTTGCAACCCCAAATAGTAAGTGATTGTACCTGTCTTTACTGAAAGGGTTATTTAAAACTAGCAAATGATGTGAAGAACAATTAAGTGTCAGTTGGAGTGACTGCGGCTTCGTTTAAACCAATTTTTGAACAGTAGAGTTCCCCCGCCAGTTTAGTCAACAACTCCTCAGAAGGAGGCAGTGGATATAGATTTATGTTAGACTGGGAATTAACAATGGGCTTAAAATAAGTACTTATATGAAACAACTCATTTGGCATCACCCATTAGGACTATTGGAAACTATGGAGAAAATGCCTTAATCCTGAAGCTGTGTAAGTTCTGCCTGAACAAACTCACAAACCGCAAATGTACTTGCCACAATTTAGGTACTACAGAAGAATTCAGAGAAATATGAGCCATAAAGTTATGTTCACACCCTGAACGTTGGTTAAAAAACTGATACAAAGAGCACAAGGCATTTAGATCAGAAAAGGGCACTGCTATGTCAGACACTAAACTAACTTAGTACTCTATATTGAACCCAAAACTGGTAAAGGTGTCTAAACTGAAAATATTAGTATTAGTATTAGTAGTAGTAGTAGGTAAGATTACAAGAAGGGCAGGGCATATTCAACATGTGTGTTCTTTATCGCCAGTGACATTTCTCCAAGGAGAGGACTGGGCCTGAGGCAGAAACACAGGACCCAACACTGGACCAGTCACAGTGGAGGCAAACCGAGCAGGTGATGTATCCTCATTGATTAAAGTCACAGCAGTTGGTTTTCCATGGACTGGCTGAACAGCGACAACACAAATTGAGGTTTTCTCATGGCAGGGAAACAACCTGCTATATGGTCATGACTGTGTCGACCATAGTGCTGTCCTCATGTTATAACTGAGCAAGCAGCTGGTGGCCACTAGCCAAGTGACCATGTTTGCTGCAGGCACAGCAGTCTGTTCCATGATGCAGGCACCTGCTTCCAGTATGCCTGCTGCAGCAGCCAGGACAGGACTTTGAGTTTGATGTGACTGATGACAGCACCGAAGAGGAGGGTTTCTCTGACTCGTCTGATTAATTTTACTGTAATGATCATCTGACACTTAGGAGGAAGCAGAATGATTGACAAACTTTAGTATCTCACGAGATGCCGTTGATCCACTTTCTCCTCCCCTTCAGAGTGCTTTACCTTTTTGGTCTTTTTTGTCAGGCAGTGTATTTCATTCAAATATCAGAGTGTGGAGTGACATAAATTAAGAGATTATACTACCGTATATGGTAACTATACTCCATAGTCAACTTTTTCAATTATGAATTCCCAGTTTTCTTTCAAGCCTCTTATCTCACTTTAACTACAATATGATGGACACATCAATTATTTATGTTCCACTGCACTTAAATAACCAAGAATCACTAAACAAATGAAGTCCATAAATAAATAAATTCACATTTTGATTCCTATTTTCTCACACATTGCTTGTTATATGACAACAGTTGAATATGATAACCATATGTTAATATTCATATCTGGAAGTACCTTTAGGAGATCTTTTTCTGGTGCCTGTGGGAATTTTTCTGCAAGAGAGTCATGCAGCACTTTTGCTACATACAGCACACCATATGGTATCATATCGCGACAATTTGTGATGCGTTCCAGAAAAGCCAATGTCCAATGTCGCAGAGCAGAAACATTTTGCTCTAAGGAGCGTTTAACCTCCGGGTGATTCAAGGCCTGTTCAGGATTTACTGATGCTGGAAGCTCCCTGTCAACAAATATACAATTACATAATTGCTCCAGTTAGTAAGACAAGTTGCTGCATAACATAACCACATGAATATTAAACATAAAATTTGGAAAATGCTCTTCCCCCATTAACCACGAACCGTGCTGAGGTGGGGTGGATAGCTACACCATGCATGCAACGACAACAGAGGGCTATTTGTGAAGGGGCCAGGCAAAATTCCTGAAGAGATGCAGCACCCTTTTCAGTACTTGCAGCAGTAACAGTCTGGATGATTGACTGATCTACCCATATAATATTAGCCAACATCAGCTTCCTGTGTGTGTGTACTGCAAATGGCTTAAGAAAGGGGAAACTACAGCCATTATTTTTTCCCAGGAATATTAAGCTATACTGTATGGCTTAATGATGACGGCATCCTCTTAAATAAAACAATCCTTCATTCAAAAAAGAGGAGGGAAGGAAGATTAGAGTTTAATGTTCTATCAACAACGAGGTTGTTACAGATGGAGCACAAACTCAGTTTAGGAATGGTTGGGAAAAGGAAATCTGCCTTTTACTTTTAAAGGAACAAAAAATGGTTCAAATGGCTCTGAGCACTATGGGACTTAACATCTTAGGTCATTAGTCCCCCAGAACTTAGAACTACTTAAACCTAACTAACCTAAGGACATCACACACATCCATGCCCGAGGCAGGATTCGAACCTGCAACCGTAGCAGTCTCGCGGTTCCGGACTGAGCGCCTAGAACCGCGAGACCACCGCGGCCGGCTTTAGAGGAACCATTATGGCATTTGCCTTATGCTATTTGTGGAAATCATGGAAAACCAAAACGTGGATTGCCAGGAAGGGGATTTGAATCTCTGTACTCGCAAATGCGAGACCAGTGTGCTACCCACTATGTCACCTGAAAGAAAAAAAAGAAGAAAAACAACATTTCATTTACAGGTTTTGTAGATAGAGAGAAAGCTTTTGACAATGTTGACTACACTACACTCTTTGGAATTTTTGAGGTGGCAGGGATAAAATACAGGGCACAAAAAACTGTTTACAAGTTGCACAAAAAACAGACTACAGTTCCAATAACTGAAGGTCTTGAAAGGGAAGCAATGGTTGAGAAGGGAGTGGGAGAGGGTTGCCACCTATTCCCAATGTTATTCAATGCGTAAATCGAGTAAGCTATGAAGGAAAACAAAGAGAAATTTTGAAAGATAATTAAAGTCCAGTGAAGAAGAATAAAAATTCTGAGATTTTCCAAAAATAATGTAATTCTGTCACAGACAGCAAGGGCCTTGCAAGAGCAGTTGAACAGATGGGGTACTGTCTTCAAAAGAGATAAGACAATCATCAACAAAGTAAAACAAGAGCATTCAATTAAGTCAAATCAAATCAGGCAATTATGGAAGAATTAATTACAAAATGAGCCAAGCAGCAAAATAACTGAGAATGGCCAAAGTAGAGAGGATATAAAATGGAGACTGGAAATGGCAAGAAAAGCACGTCTGAAAAAGAGGAATTTGTTAACACTTAACATAGATTGAAGTGTTATGAACACTTTTCTGACTATTTGTCTGGAATGTACCTTTTATGGAAGTGAAACTGTAGTGCTTCAAGAATTTCGGGGTAAATTCTAGAAAAACTTGGCTCTCCACCATCTCGAACACCCAATATTTTAAGGACAAGAATAAGAGAGCCTTTTTACTGTGCCACACATGTCTATGTGTGCAGGAAGGACAGCTGTCATGACGAGCCAGGAGCTGTGTCAGACGAGCGGCCCTGACAAGTGGTTACAAGCAGCGCCTTGGAAGTTATATCAAATAGTCAAAGAGTGTTTGTATAATGTTCCATGGTTTGTGGTATCATGAGGATTGTTAGAAAGACAGATGAAGCATGCTATGTACAGAGACTCCTACTTCATGTCTTGGTTCTGCATGAGGTAGCACTTATGTAATTCTATGGGTGTTCTGTCAATTCTGACATTTATCTTGGAACCAGTTGGCTTGCTGGAGCTTGCACAGAATAATTGTTACTTTGGGGATGAGAGTTGAAAATATATTGTTGTTGAACTGCAAAGATTCTATGAGTACACAATTTATTTCAAGAATAGAGAGTCGATTAATAATATTCCCTTTACCCTGATACAGTCTTCGGAGGAGAATTAAACGCTGAGAGCGACGTAGCTGATGACCCAAAGAAGAGGATCGGCTGCATGCACAACATATGAGTCCACTGGAAGCGACATGTGAAGCGTACAACCCAACATAGCACTGTCTCCTTTCGCCCAAGAAAGCATCAGAACATGGTGACTGGGACAGGACGTGAAGAAAAAGGGAAATTGTAAGCCAAAAACAGGAAGAAGATATCTGAGTTGCCATAGCAACTGGGCATAACGAGACTGAGAAGCAGTTTCGAGTAATTGAGTTGTGTCTACTGAACCAACTGATGCCGACACAGGACACAGTAACCAGCCGATGACCAACAATTGTTTGAGGAGAGAGAGAGAGAGAGAGAGAGAGAGAGAGAGAGAGAGAGAGAGAGAGAGAGAGAGGAGGGGGGGGGGGGGGGGGGAGGAAACTGTTCAAAGACTATAGTACTGTAGCTAGTACATATAGAGGTGAAGTTGTTTTAAATGATCACTAAACTGAAAATCAATAGGGATATGGATAGCATTCAAAAAAACAGGGCAAACTTCAGAACCAGCCTTGGCTATGTCAGTGAGTAAGGAAGTGCCAGACTGGTTTGAGGCAGTGAACTTACTTAAAGCCCAGAGAGCAGATTCAGCAAATTTAAGAAAAGAACTAAGTGATCAAAATGCTTCTTTACGAAAGGAACTAAATGCTAAATTAGATGCTCAAAGAGCAGATTTAAATGCTCAAAATGCATCTTTAAGACAAGAACCAAGTCACCAAAGTCTTAAGTTAGATTCAGTAAATACACAACTGAACATCAAATCAGATGCTCAGAGTGAGGTTTTAAGGAGGCAAAGTGAAATCTTAAACAGTCAAGCAGCAAATATAGTTTTATTAAAGATTGAATTTGACTCTTAAAATAGTAAGATAGAAAATATGAAATTAGATTTAAAGAGTGAACTCACTAGTCCTTTGAATACTTATGTTAATCAACTATTCATTGACTTTATTTGCAGACAGAATGAAACTTTAAATATTCAAATGATGTATATAGATTTGTTGCCCGTCAAAGTAGACACACGAAGCAAAGAATCTAGTAATCGATGCAAAGGCGTAATTACTTTGGAGACTGAATATGACATTAAATATAATAATAAAAAACCCGATCTTAGTGAAATATTAACATTTTTTGTAAATGTATGTAATGTTAAATTTAATAATGTAAGACAATGTTTACATATGTCAAAAGAGGGCACAGATCGACCTAAGAAGTTAATATTGATTATTCAATCGAAAATTCCAGGTGTTGGTATACGAGCTGTTACTACATGAGCTGTAAGTTTGCGAATAAATAATGTAGAACAAAATTTCATAGAAAAAACAGTCAACTTTGACATTATAAATGTAAGTAGTCTGGTGGAACCATTTGAGCTAATTACAGATCGAGAAATTACTGAGAGTATAATCTTCGGAAATGTTGTGACTGTTGCTTTTCCAAACATAATGATGTCAGAGTTGAATGGAATGGACAGTGCCTTGAAAGGAGGATATAAGATGAACATCAACAAAAGCAAAACAAGGATAATGGAATGTAGTCGAATTAAATCGGTTGATGCTGAGGGAATTAGATTAGGAAATGAGACACTTAAAGTAGTAAAGGAGTTTTGCTATTTGGGGAGCAAAATAACTGATGATGGTCAAAGTAAAGAAGATATAAAATGTAGATTGGCAATGGCAAAGAAAGCGTTTCTGAAGAAGAGAAATTTGTTAACATAGAGTACAGATTTAAGTATCAGGAAGTTGTTTCTGAAAGTATTTGTATGGAGTGTAGCCATGTCTGGAAGTGAAACATGGATGATAAATAGTTTGGACAAGAAGAGAATAGAAGCTTTCGAAATGTGGTTCTGTAGAAGAATGCTGAAGATTAGATGAGTAGATCACATAACTAATGAGAAGGTATTGAATAGAATTGGGGAGAAGAGAAATTTGTGGCACAACTTGACGAGAAGAAGGGACCGGTTGGTAGGACATGTTCTGAGGCATCAAGGGATCACAAATTTAGCATTGGAGGGCAGCGTGGAGGGTAAATATCGTAGAGGAAGACCAAGAGATGAATACACTAACCAGATTCAGAAGAATGTAGGTCGCAGTAGGTACTGGGAGATGAAGAAACTTACACAGGATAGGGTAGCATAGAGAGCTGCATCAAACCAGTCTCAGAACTGAAGACTACTACTACTACTACTACTACTACTACTACTACTACTACTACAATACTAATGAGGTTATAGACGATTCGTGCAAGAAATTCAAACTTGTCCATGACAAAGTTGGAAACAGAATAACTTTACCTGATGATGTGTTACCTTGTAAAGTGGTGACTGTTTTTCTGTGGGGAGACCTTTGCTCAAAATTTAATGAGAATCACTGGTTTGGCACTTGCTCAAGACAGGTTAATATCAGATTCACGCAATCCAGGAGGAGTCACATCTATTCCCCAGGGATGTTAACATTCTGTGTTAACGGGCGGAGTGAAGACTTTCCCAAACTTCATTGTCTGTCAAAACAAAACAACACTAAAAGATGGTCTATCATGGATTAAAAACTGCCAAATTCCAATACAGTGGATGGACCCAAAACAAATCATACCATAGTGATCTATTGGTAAGAAGAGAATAAATGAAAGCAGTTAAGGCCTAATTAAACAGAAGCATGAATAAACAGTGATCTCTAAACATAAAATGGAATGAACAGAATAATATTCTGGTAGAAGGTATAATAAGATGGTACTATGTAAACATAGTGACTTTAAGAAGGAATGAACAGAATAGAATATTATATTTAGGAATAATATAATATGAGGTGACTAATGAAATAACTATCTTAGCTTAGTGTATAATTTTCTATTTTGATAGAACATTTATACCTTTTATGAAATGTGATGTAGATGTGAGGGTTTGTATCAATCTTGAAAGGGGTGGGTAGTGTAGGTAAAGACATGACCAACCCTACACGCACTACACCTTTCAGACGACCCTCGCATACAAGTGCCACTGATTCTTCACCATTTGCCATTCCATAGGTGTTGCTAAGATTTCTCTTTGGGGGCTTGAAAGGTGGAGGTGAGAATGTCCATGCTGTGGGAGGCACTTAACATCATCCGTCCTCCTCTGGCTTTTCACTCAAGTAGTGGTGAAGTAGGGATCCTGGGGAAGTGGGAGTGAGAACAGTTTTCCTGTCTTTAGGGCTATCTTCTTTTTCTCCTTCGATCTTAGCAAACATCTCTATTTTTTTCTTCCTTACTTCTCATCTGAGTGCCGGTCTATCTTTCCCCCTTCCCATATGCATATACTTCTATTGCTGAAGTCCTCCTCATTCTCCGTTGTTTCCTATAACCTTCAACTTATTTCAAATAAGTAGGCCAAAGAATCAGGCTGCACGAACCCACATCGACATATATACAAAATTACATGAACATGAAAATTATGGGCTAGAAACCTAAAGTGATGTCAGAACTGCCAAGGGTTGAAGCGGAATAAAGACATATGTACATCAGGGTAGATGCACATATCGTATAGTTGATATATGATGGCTCTGCATCATCCTTTTTTACCCGCTTCTATATATTTATACATAACTATAAGAACAGAGATGGTTCTATATAGCACAAGGAAGTGTGAAAAATGAAGGAGAGGAGAAACTAAGGAAGAACTAATGAGCATAAGCCAGGGAGGAACTAATAGTGATAATTATTTAGAAATATCGGTCAAATATTTGTTATGATTAAAGAAAGGTATGATACATTGAATTATAAATAAATATGAGGTCTGCTGAAAGTGTGGAAGTTGAAAAGCATTGGAGGACTCTAGGAGATCAAATAAGGTACCCAGAGGTAAGGGTGAAGTGTGAAGCAGAACTGAATTTTGACAGGTAATATTTAGTGACAGTATACATAAAGATGTAAACTAGGGCAATGAACCATGAGACCTACTCCCAGAGGATAAGGGGAATGCACCCAACTTTTATTGAATGAAGAAAAGGGTAGATAGGCAGACTAAAGAGAGGCTGACCTATACTGTGCTGGCAGGGGCACCAAGAAGGGGATTGACCTGTACCATAGAACATAGGAATAAGAAAGGGGCATACCTACCGAAATGGAAGGAGGTTGTGCATTTGTGAATCCATCGGAGCAACCTGGAAGGTAAGTATAGGTGACAGAAGTCACACAATTTTATAGAGATTATTCTGGTAAGTTTGGATTCTTTACATCGACAGCATTATTAGGAGTTATGAGTGTCAGAAAGAACACATTCATTTGTTTTTTCTCAAGAGTTTCCTCCATACTACAAGTTACAGTGGGAAATGAGACTGTTAAGTACTAAAGAAAAGATAGTTTAGAGAATTGTACTAAAGAATGAGGAAATCAAAAGTCTGTGCCACCTGGAGTTTGTGATTGGAAATTAAAAATATTGTCCGCACAATTCCTAGATGTAAAAGTACTGACTCCAACATTGGGTTAAAATGCTCAGATAGTTATCGTCGAAACGAACAAAAACAAGAAAAGGAAAATCTACATATTAAGTACACAAGGACTAAAAGAGATATTGTACATGGATTGAAATAAAAATTAGTGTTGTGATAGATATTAATGTACATGATGAATATGTGTAAAATATTGTGTGTTCGAGCTACGGGACGCGACATGTAGCGCTTCGAGAATTTTGGGGTAAATTCTAGAAACACTTGGCTCTCCACCGTCTAGAACACCCAATATTTTGATGACGAGGGTGAGAGAGCCTTTTTACTGTACCACACATATCTGTGTGTGCAGGAGCGACAGCTGTCATAAGAAGCCAGGAGCTGCATCAGACAAGCGGCCCTGACAAGTGGTTACCAGCAGCACCTTGGAATTTATATCAAAAAGTCAAAAAGTGTTTGTATAATGTTCCATGGTTTGTGGTGTCATGAGGATTGTTACAGAGACAGATGAAGTTTGTATTGCATAGAGACTCTTACTTCAGGTCTTGGCTCTATATGAGGAAGCATGTATGTAATTCTATGGGTGTTTTGTCAATTCTGACAGTTATTTTGGAACCAGTTGGCTTGCTGGAGCTTGTACAGAATAATTTTACTTTGGAGATGAGAGTTGAAAATATATTGTTGAACTGCAAAGGTTCTACGAGTACATGATTTATTTCAAGAATAGAGAGTTGGTTAATATTATTCCCTTTAACATGACACAGTCTTTGAAGAAGAATTAAACAGTGAGGGCGACATAGCTGATGACCCAAAGAGGAGGATCGGCTGCACGCACAACATATGAGTCAACTGGAAGAGACATGCGAGTCATGCAACCCAACACAGTACAATCTCTTGCCGTCCAAAAAAGCATCAGAAACCAGAACCCCACCGCCAACCTACCGGAGGTTGTTCAGGGATACCTTCCAAGAATTTTGGTAAAGGAGGTGTGAGGTCTCTGATGGCTCATTACAGAGTTATTCCACGTTGTTTGATTTCTTGCCCCAATCAACTTGGTATCCCTACTGCACTGAAAATGGTGCACAACAGTGCAAATGCCAATAGTATTACTATGGACAGGTTTACTGGTGAAGAACTGGCCAATATGAACCTCATGTATGGGCTAAATGAATGCAATGTATGAGCAACACAAGACTATGCTGCACTGTCCCCACAATGACAACAATAACATCACAGTACTTTTGCATCGGGCTCAGAATTGTTGCATTATGTTGGGAGTTTCAAGGTTCACTTATTGCATATTACACGTTTTCTTCACTGTTATGAAGCTACTTTCACAGAAACAAGAGTGACTGTAGAAACAAAATGAATAAATCATAATTATATTACTGCTCAGTAATGAGCTGCTGGAGATAGTGGGTCCCTTATATCAAAATACTCAGAAGGTATTCCTGAACATCTAAAACTTTGTCAATGAAGTCATGGTTCATCCTGTATAGAACTGGAATCTTGACTCTAGCACTTTTTTTTTTAGCTTCCTCTCCTCTCATTTAGCTTTCATGTTTTTCTTGAATCTACACTCCTGAGTGATTCAGCCTCCTCTCAGTACTTTATACAGTTTTTCCTGACCTTTGTTTCTTTAATTTGCGGCAATAAAATAATTCTGATTTGAAGTTGAATCTTGCATAATTTTAGATTCCAGTCAATCCTGCTGTACTTACCCTATTACATGTTTTAAAATAATGTAACTGACAAGAATTAAACCATTTGTTGCATCTGTTTTAAATTAAATTCATCTGGCATGACTCACCAAATAAACAAAATATTTAGAATTTTTCCACATATTATAATTAAAAGAAAATTGTGTGAAAAAATATTTGTCTCAACTACTGCAGTGAGTTATGCTATCACTACTAGAATTTCAAACATAGGTAAAAAAAATTAGTTTGTGCAGCACTACAGAACATGTATTGTAAGATGTGTTTCTTGGTTGGTTGACTTTCTCATAACAAAATGTCACAAGTAGATGAGACTGAAAGCAACCAAATAAACCAATAATTTCATTAATAATACTGACTAATTTACAAATAGACTTACGAAATCTGTCCTGATACAGTCTCTTGGTGATTGCGCCAGAATTTATATATATCAACAGGATTTGTGTCCATGGAAAGATTGTTGTTATTGATAACCTGAAATATAAATTGCTTTGCATACAATATTTCCAATACACTCAAACATTATCTAGTTTTGCAGTGTTCTACATGTTTTACATATATGCTTGACATATTTAGTAAAGAAATGAACAACATTTCAGTATTATCAAACTTGTTGGGAGTATATCCCTCTTTCTTATTTTCTGTTTCATTGATAAGAATAATAAACACTTTTATGACAATCAGTCAATAAATTATTTGCATCTGAAACAATATTTTTCCTAAAGAAAATGACAAATACACAACAGCCTACTTTCTCAAATGTCTTTGAAGATAAATGGAAGATAACAAGTATTAATGAGCGATAGCTCTGTTCAGGATCAATGGCAACATAAGTTTACGTACAAGCATAGGCAGCTCATAAACTGACTGCCAGACAGTTCAAAATGCTAACTTTTTTCTGTAATCAGTATAGGCCCAATGCAACAGACATCTGCCCAAATGTCCAGAGATGGAACACAGTGAAAATCACTGACCTCTCTTTACAGCAACACACTGCCTTACAGAAACTGTGTGTAATATTAATCAACTTTTTAACGTTACATGTAATGGTTAATACAAGGCGCTTCTGAAAAGTTTGGTGAATTGTCCCTATATATTGAAAGCTGCACAGGTTATGACGACATGCCTACGCATACTCATTGAGAGGAATGTCGAGAAGTTCCCCCTGTTGTGCAAATCACCAAAGCAAATTAGTTGTGCACATTGTGAACAGAGTAATGGAGTCAGTGAGGAACCTCACATGATTGCAAAATGGAGCAACATGTTAACACAACGTTTCGGAAAGCGGAGACTCACGAAATGTTTGTGGAAGTGTACAGTGTTCAAGCAATGAGTAAAAAGAGTGTGTGTGTGTGTGTGTGTGTGTGTGTGTGTGTGTGTGTGTGTGTGTGGGCGCGCGCGCACGTGTGTGCGTGTGTGTGAGTGGTTTAAACACTTTGGAGGCAGAAAGGAAGGTGCTGAGAATGAGTCACATTGGGCCAACAGTATGATCGGTAGCTGTCATTGAGAGTGATGTAGAAGAACTGAAGATAAGCAAAGACAGTGAAAGCATTATCATTCGTTAACATTTGAAAAGGCAGAAAATTTGTGCCCAGTCTGTGTTACACACACTGACAGGTGAACAAAAGCAAACTCAGCTGGAAATGTCTGGAGATTTCATTAACATTTATGACCGGAATCTGCAGCTTCTGAAACTATCATTACAAGAGATGCGACCTGGTACTACAAATATGATCCAGGGACCAAGCAACAGCCAACGACATAGTGTTCCTCATATTACCCACATTCCAAAAAAAGTTCACTGACAAAATCCAAGAATACAATAACTATAATGAACATAATGATGATGATAGGACTGATGACCTCAGAAGTTAAGTCCGATAGTGCTCAGAGGCATTTGACAATGATGAAGATGGCCTTTTTTGTCAGCAAGGGCTTGATCCACCATGGATTTCTACCGGATGGTCAAATTTCAGTGCAAAAGTTCTGAAACAGAGACTGCAAAGCATTCAATGGGTTCGGCCAGAACTGTACCAGAGTGGACAGAGGAATTTCTACACAACACCCACTTGCACACTGTGATCTATGTGCTCTACTTTGTCATACAATGCAAGGTGACTGTTCTTAAATACCTTCCTTATTCGCCAGATTTGGTGCTGACAGATATTAAATTAGCTCCGAAAGGACTGTTCTTCACATTCATCGTGGATCTCCAACAATGTGTGTCCATGGTGTTTTGAGCAATTACACAAGAAGTGTTTGATCACAGTCTCCAACAGGTTTATAACCAATGTCAGAATTGTGTTGTAGATAAAAGTGATTACGTTGAAGGTCAGGTATTTTATTTGTAACTTGTTTCCATTATTTTCTGTGAGCATTCATCAAACTTTGCAGATGCACATTGTATTTGTATCCTGTATGCATAAGCCACATAATGAATTAAACACATTCAAAATATATATGTACTACAGATATCTAATGTAAATGGAGGCAATTCAACAGAAGTTGATAGCATTGCAATTAATGAGATTTCATTTATCAATGATGGCCTGTAATTTGCTGCAACGTAGCATGCATAAAATACATGATGAACTTAAAGTAGCTACTCACCATATAGCGGAGATGCTGAGTCGCATATAGGCACAACAAAAAGACTGTTTCAGTTGCCTGAGGCCGCAGTCATGTGTGCGAGTTGCGTTGCATTGCATTGCATTACGTTTGCATGTGTGTGTCTACGTCTGCTGATGACGAAGGCCTTAATGGCTGAAAGCTTTATTTATCTGTGCCAGTCTTTTTGTTGTGCCTACCTGCGACTCAGCATCTCTGTCATATGGTGAGTAGCGACTTTCCTTTTCATAATATTGTTAGATTCCATCCCAGATTTTCCATTGTTTGATAATGAATTTAAAAGTTTTTACCTTCTCCACAAGTGGTCCAACCATTTCTTTGAGAGGATTCTGCCCCGAAACTTGACGTGCATAACTGACAACAAGGCTTAGAACCAATGGTTTATCTGTAACAACATCCATTGGACTGCTTATTTTGCTCCTGAAAAACAAAAATACAGAATGCTATAGGTCTTCTCTTCTCTCTATATATAATATGAAGTCACTTGCTTGTGTCTGTGTAAGCAGCCTTATTGCAGGAACTGGAATTGGGATTTTAATTCAGGTTTGGCTAGTAGATACAGTTATTCATGAGCAACTTTTTGTGTATAATTTATAAATATTTTGTACAAATCGTCTGAAATAAGATTAAACTGTGGAAACAATTGCCACCTAGCGAACAGCCACCACAGCTCAAAAGAGCAGGAGTGCCTTGAGAAAACAGTAAGCGGGATCTGATTCATATATGGTGTGTTGGTCTAGCTACAGAGCGTGTGGCTTGAAACTGAAAGGTTGTGGAATTGAATCCCAGCATTAATCTCTCAATGATGCAGAGATATGGATTTCAAAACATGAAGACAATTTCGGGCTGCCAATTTCTGCTTCCCTCAGATCAGCAACCACAACTTGCACTCTTAATTCACTGCAATGTCTCTGAACTATGGGTAGTGAGTTACTCAACTCTGATGTATCATAATAAATATGACCAATAACAAAAAGATAATGACTTTATCATCAGGTTGTTAAGTAAGTCTTACAATCTGAAGTAATATATTATTTCTAATAAATAGTTACACACACACACATATTAGAACAATTGATTAGCGAAAAACCACGTGAATACAAAAATGTGGTGTTTTATTTTTTATGCTGAAAAAACATCCTTAGCAATTTTGCTTTGTATATATATAGTACGTTCTTTCAGCAGTGCAGCAGATGACTCAACTTTCAGCTTTCTGCCTTCCTTGAGTCAAACCTAGATGTGGACACGATTCTTTGCATGGCACAGTGAATAAGTCTGCCATGAAGAGTCACGACAAAGAATTGCAGCAAAGTCTCGACGATGCATCCAGTGCACACTAAGCTTCAGGAGAGAAATGCTCTAACATGAACTAATCATATACATCATGCAGTTTTTTTCTTTTATTTGTGCCACCTATGATAGCCTCTGATACATAGTGGCTCACATACACAAAATTACACCCGTGATTCTCATACAATATTTACAATGGTTGCAAATATGTTTACATCCATGATGTTCTCTCGTCATTGCCACGAGATGCCACTCCAAACACAAATTCAATATGTGACCCAACATTCATGCCTCCCGTTTCCTGCCTTGTGCTGTTTACATCATGCAAGTTACATGAAAGTGATGATATTCAGTTACTTAATCCTGTTCTCTGAAATTTATTCATAACCCACTGCAGAGGACTATGAACAAAATACACTATGGCACACACGTTGTATGGTTGTAGACAGTTAATGCTACCTATGTGAAGCTGGGCCAGGTTGCAATAATATGTATAAGACTCAGAAAATAATACACTACATTTTTAGCAAAATATCTTTTAGATAGACACAACCACTCATGTTACCTTAAAGCGCATAAGATCTTCAATCGGCTCATGATTACATAGTGCTACTTCCTGATTGTTCACATTTTCACATATCATATTGTGATACTAACAATGTTATGGAGAAACACCAGCATGAATCTCTATAATGCAATTATACTGCACCAATTGTAGCTGCTGTAATATGTGAACAAACCAGACAAATCATGTTGTACAGATGATGATGAAAGAGAACCATTTACTATATGATGAAAAGAGAACTCTAATGTCCTATGTGAAAAGTGCACCTGAACACATGGCATTTCATTGGACTGTCCACATTGATACAATAATCTACCACAGTGTTGCAGCATTTCCTACAATGCTACCTACCAATTGCTGCAAACCACGTTTCCTCCTGTGTCACTGCACTATGCATGTGTTCATTACACACACATGGAAACTAAATCTTTCTCAAATAATTTTGAGAAAAGTATTCAGTTACAAAACTCTATAATTTCACATCTTATAGTCTCACATTGATACCTGACAAATAATTTATCTTTCCATTATTTTTCATATGTTAAATGCTTTTAATTTCAGTAACCAGTTTGTAGAGTTTGCATTAAAAAACATCTGGTTCATTTAAGTCACACACTGTTGCATAAAAAATGTGGCTAACGTATCAAAGTTACTTTTAAACTGTGATGGTACCTATCAGTTACAGCTTAGTGTAGTTGCTCTTAAACAGCATCTTGTACAAGCAAATCAGTTGCAACTATGCTTGGTATTGCTCACACCGTAGATACTTGGGCAACGCACAGCTCTGTTTTAAAAGAATAGCTCGACAGGGTTGAGCCATGCACTTCTACTTTCAAGCCCCACAGCTATTTTGCTGCAAATAGCAACCTTGTCTCTGAAGTCAAAAAGTCTATGCATTGACCAGAAATGCAAATTAATAAATTACACAGAAATATATAATGAATAATTTGATAACAAGGGTTCTATATGACCACTGGTATAGAACTTTTAAGTGTTACAGGGTTTAGGTTAGCGTCTCACTTTGGTAGATCAGAAATGGAGAAAGGAGGAGTTGCCACATTCATTAGGAACTGTCATAAATTTAAGAACATAGACATTCACAAATTTTGCCTAGAACAGCATATGGAAGCATGTGCAACAGAATTAGAATTTCACAAAAAAACCTTCATAATATTAAGTGTCTGTCGATCACCTGCAGATAAATTTAATCTGTTCATAAACCACCTTGAAGCTTGCCCATTTAGCAACCAAAAACAGAAATAGTGGTTGCTGGTGATTTCAATGTAGATTTCCTTAAAGACTCTCCCAATAAGAACTTATTTGAGTTAGTAACACTATCATTCAACTTAATTCCCACTGTAAAGTTCCCCACTACGGTAGCCAATTGCTGACAAACAGCCATTGATAATATCTTTATAAAAAAAGTCCAATGAACAAATTTATGTTACAAAACCAGTAGTCAAAGGCCTCTCAGACCATGACATGCAGTTCCTTCTGTTAAATGTTAATAATGAACATAATATTAAATCTGTTAAATCTGAGCTCAAGAGGGTAATCAATAAGCCAAAAATTGATTATTTTAGGATACTCTTCAAAGACATTTACTGGACTGATGTTTACAGTCCTCATGGCATGGCATGAATGAAAATTTTCTAGTAAAGATCTTACCTTATTTGAACACTGTTTACCCTTCAAAACTAACCAAGGTTAGAGCACAGTCTACAAAGAAGCCATGGATTACTCAAGGAATAGGGGTATCTTGGAAAACAAAAAGAAAACTACATCTGTCAATCCGAAACAGTTCCGATGTTGATGCTATAGAACATTACAAGAAATACTGCAAAATATTAAAGACTGTAATACGGATGTCAAAAGGAAAAGATAGTCATATCAGATAACAAAGTAAAGACAATATGGGATATAGTGAAGGAGGAGACTGGTAGAACCAGACATGAAGAGGGACAAATAGCATTAAGAGTAAATGATACATTGGGGACAGGTGTGTGTAGTGTTGCAGAACTTTTTAACAAACGTTTTATAACTGTTACTGAAAAGGTGGGGGTGTCAGGTTCTGTAGATGCTGCTATGGAATACCTCAGACCAGAAATTTCAAGCAACTTCCATAATATGAATCTGACCCTCACTACCCCAACAGAAATAATGTCCATCATAAAATCTTTAAAATCAAAAACATCTAGTGGATATGATGAAATATCAACAAAGAATGAGATTCTGAGCTAAGTAAAATATTAAGCTCTCTGTGTAATCAGTCATTTATCAGTGGAATATTTTCTGAATGGTTGAAATATGCTGAAGTTAAGCCACTGTTTAAGAAGGGAGATAAAGAAATTGCATCAAATTTCCGTCCAAATTCACTTTTGCCAGCATTTTCAAAAATTTTAGAAAAAGTAATGTACAATTGGCTGTATAACCATCTTATCTCAAATAACCTACTATCAGTCGCAGTTCGGATTTCTAAAGGGTTCTGATATTGAGAAGGCTATCTACACTTACAGTGAAAATGTGCTTAATTCATTAGATAAAAAATTGCAGGCAACTGGTATATTTTGTGATATGTCAAAGGCATTTGTCTGTGTAAAACATAATATCCTTTTAAGTAAATTAGAATATTGTGGTGTAACAGGAAATGCTGCAAAAATGGTTCAAACCTTATATCTCTGGCAGGAAACAAAGGGTGTTATTAGGAAAGAGACATGTATCAAGCTATCAGGCATCAACCGACTGGGAACTAATTACATGTGGGGTCCCACAAGGTTCCATTTTGGGACCCTTACCTTTTCTTGTGTATATCAATGACCTTTCATCAGTAACATTACCAGTTGCCAAGTTAGTTTTGTTTGCCGATGATACAAACATTGCAATAAATAGGAAATCAAGTGTAGTCTTAGAAAGATCAGCTAATAAAATATTTGTGGACATTAATCACTGTTTCTTAGCCAATTCTTTGTCACTGAACTTTGAACAAACACACTACATGCAGTTCACAACTTGTAAGGGGTTTCCCACGAGTATATGTCTAACATACGATGACAAGAAGATAGATGAAGTGGACAGTGTTAAATTCTTGGGATTACAGCTTGATAATAAATTCAACTGGGAGGAGCACACCACAGAACTGCTGAAGCCTCTTAACAAATCTATGTTTGCAATGCGAAATTTGTCAGACATAGGGGATATCAAAATGAAAAAGCTGGCATACTATGCTTACTTTCATTCCATAATGTCATACGGGATTATTTTTTGGGGTAATTCATCAAGCCAATCTAAAGTTTTCCGGGCACAAAAATGTGCAGTAAGAGTTATATGTGGTGTGAACTCAAGAACATCCTGCAGAAGCCTGTTTAGGGAACTAGGAATACTAACTACTGCTTCCCAATATATTTATTCCTTAATGAAAATTGTCATTAAAAATATATCACTTTCTCAAACCAACAGCTCAATTCATGGAATCAATACTAGAAATAAGAATAATCTTCACAAGGATTTAAAGTCACTTAGTCTTGTACAAAAAGGTGTGCATTACTCAGGAACACACATTTTCAATAACTTGCCAGCAGCCATAAAAAGTTTAACAACCAATGAAATTCAGTTTAAGGGAAGCCTAAAGGATTTATTGGTGGCCAACTCCTTCTACTCCATTGATGAATTTCTCAGTAAAACCAACTGTACAATATAACTTCTGCACAATTTCAGTGCAGTAGTGTTCATTGTAAATGTGTGTGTGTGTGTGTGTGTGTGTGTGTGTGTGTGTGTGTGTGTGTGTGTAAGTAAGTACAATCTAACTTCTGCACCATTTCAGTGCAGTAATGTGTTCATTGTAAATAAGTATTATAGTAGTTGTATTACATGTTTATTACCTTATAAATAAACAAAAAATTTTTTTATTTTAAGTTGAGTGCATTGGTATTTGTAAAATGACTTTCATATAGTGTTCATTAAAAAATGATGATCATTCCACTTGGGACCTGTGGAATGGTACATTAGCTTATTTGTTTTAGTTGTAAATATTTGTCACGTATTGTTGTTTTTCTGACATGTTCCACATCCTGGAGGACCTCCTCGCTACGGATCAATTGGAATGAAAGTAAATCTAATCTAATCTAATGTCCATAATTGATTTAAGTGATTGTGAATTATAACATTAATTCCAGAAAGCACATCTCAAAGTAACGGGAAGTGGTCCTACGAGATTCAATTAAAATGCAGACAGATAATACCTTGTCAAATGCAGAGAAGTTACATTGACAGTATTATGAGAATGGTAGCAAAGTCCCAAAACTAAATTGTTATAAAAGATATGCATGAACAAAGTCCATTTTGTCATCACAATATACGAAATATTCATCAGCTCAAAGCAGTTCAGGGTTCAACATGATGATTCACAAATTAACACATGTGATACAAAGAGCAGTAACTGATAGTCTTCATGCTCTCAGTTCAATTAATCAAGAGGAAATAGTTAGGATTCCTACTCTGGAGCACATTCAGACCTCTCGAAATATAAAGTCTCTTCAAAAGTTAAATTCTCATAGCAGCTGGGCACTGCCCAGAATTACACATGTTAACACAGTCAGATCACTCTTCTTCCAGCACTCAACACAAAGTGTTCAGATTTGCTCTTTTGAGCTCTTCACTCGAAAAGTCCAAGCCTCCGCTTGACTCCCATAGTGTTCCACTACTGACTGCTTTTCTATTGGCTGAAGACCATCTCCACCAAAATACAGCATCCTTATATGCTACAGACATTATTTGACTCATCTTGACCACTTTCAGAACTAAACTAATTAATTACAACAATATTTAAATGAAGAAATGTTATAATCATTCTGTCACACTCAGATAATTTGCAATAATTACAAATAAAGGTTTGTCCATAAATAAATAGGTCAGTATTCTTGCACAAGTGTGCTCATGATAAACGACAACAGACTGTCCTCATATATTGTTTAAAAAATTATACACTTTTAAAGTCATTCCTTATCAGGAGAAAAGGTCAGGCAGGAAATAGAATATGTGACATTTACCTTATCTCTTCTTGCAGAGCAGCAGCAAAAAGTCGAAGTAGTAGATAATCTTCTCGTGATCCTGAACCAAAATTGAAAATAGCAAGAACCACAGTGCGAAGAAATGCTGTTGTCTTTGAGCGTGGTAAGCAAGGTAATAAGCGAGCCAAGTAATGAGGTTCTGTTTGTAAAAGGTAAAATAGCTTTCGGTAATATTCTACAATATGCTGACCACTTCGGCTTAATTTTCCATCCATCACTTGACCAGCTGATGCAGCAGTGGCTCGTAGTCGTGAACCATGAGCTGCTACATCCTAGAAAACAGTGCCAATATTTGATACACAACTGAGAAAATTCCTACAGTTGTAAAATTTCAATAAGATAACAAGTCTCTAAAACAAAAAAAGTGCAAGTAAAAAAAAATTTCGGAGTGAGAGAGGGAGATGAGTACTGAATAGTTCAGGTATATGGTCGGAGACCTCTATGAGATGAGTGGAAAACATACTAAGGGGCTATTTCTCAATTCAGGACATATTACCAACTGCTTTCTGGATCTATCACACAATGAGAGCAAGTTGAGTTTTACATGAATCACACACTGTGTAAATTATGTTGATTTTAACAGAAAAGTGATTCATTCCATAATTATACTACATATTAATTTCAATATTTAATTCAATCAGTAAAGGTAACAACTCACTATATAGTCGAGATGCTGAATCGTCAATTGGCACATAAACGAGACTGAAAACACTGCTAGCTTTTGTTTAAAGTTGAGGCCAGGATGATTATGGGATCGAAGGATATGCTGCAACCTACACTAATCATTCCATAATGAGATTTTCACTCTGCAGTGGAATGTGCACTGATATGAAACTTCCTGGCAGATTAAAACTGTGTGCCCAACCGAGATTCGAACTCGGGACCTTTGCCTTTCGCGGGCAAGTGCTCTACCATCTGAGCTACCGAAGCACGACTCACGCCCAGTACTCACAGCATACTGGCAGAAGTAAAGCTGTGAGTACCGGGCGTGAGTCGTGCTTCGGTAGCTCAGATGGTAGAGCACTTGCCCGCGAAAGGCAAAGGTCCCGAGTTCGAGTCTTGGTCGGGCACACAGTTTTAATCTGCCAGGAAGTTTCATACACTAATCCTTGTCCCTCATCCACTTCCCCTCTTGCCCTGTAAGCCAAATTTCACTCATTGTGCCCTCAAGACCTCTTCTCTACTGTCTCCCTGTTTCTCTGTCCTATCTCCTCTTCTCAATCCATGCCTTCATGTCACTGTGTGCTGCACACAACTTCCTCTACGTGTGAGCAGGAGTTCATTGGTTTTTAATCTATGCACTTGCTACCTCCCCTTTCCAGCCACCAGCTACCCTTCCCTACTCCACCCTCCTACTTCACACCTTCTTTCTCCCTCCGATTAGTCTACATGACACAACACCTCACACCCTAGTCAATCTGCAGTGCCAGCACAATGTAGTCAGCTGGGCCAATGTCACCATACACATTGGTGAAAGTGCATACTGCTGCAATGAATGTAAAAATGTAATCTTAGGATTGAGTGTTCCATGTGTGATATTCATTCACATTATTTTCACACACAACTTTACTTCCCTGTTATTAAAAAACCCATTAGTTATTTATTTCCATGTTCTTTTGAATCATAATTGTGAGCTCTTTCTACGAAATGGAACGATTAAGTTATACAATTACAGTGCATATTCTGAGCAGAAAATATGGCAACATGCTGAACATTTACATAATTTCTTAAGTTTATTCTTTTCTTTTAAAGAAAACTTGCACATAGTGATTTATATTTAATCACATGCCGTGCTGGCAGAGGATGTGTGTGCCATGGACAGAAATAAGAGCTGATGTTGCCATTACATAAGAACTTAGCACCACAAGAAGTTTATCTTCATGTGTCAGTTAAAGACACTTCCAGTTCCTAGTGCACATTTTGAGAAGAGATTAGGATAATTTAGAAAAGACAATCTCCCAAGGCAAAACTGAAGGAAGAAGGCCACAAGGAAGAGTAACGAGCAGATGATTGGATCAAGTGAAGAAGATTTAAGGTCAACCTCTTCACACTATATTAAGAAGAACTGGAGATTACGGAGCATAAAGACATTTAGTCGAAGATTCAGTTACTTAAGAAATGATGTCACAACACTCACTTATGAGTAAACAAAGCCTTTGTCAAAAACAGACAGCAAACACCACAAAAACATGCAAATGCAGCTCACACACACACGACTACAGTCTCTGACAGCTGAAGACAGACTACGAACAGCTGCACATGATGGGAGAGGCAGCCGGGTGGGGGTAAGGAAGAGGCTGGGGCGAGAATGCAGTAGGATAGTAGGGAATGGGTGGGAGTTGTTTAAGTGCTGCTGCAGGAGGACACTGGGAGAGAGGGTAGGGCACCTAATGCAGTCGGGAGGCTAGACGGAAGGCGGGGGAGAGTTGGTGATTTGGTGGGGTGGGGTGGGATGGGGTGGGGTGGGGGGTGAGGGGGGCCACTAGTGGAAAAGGAGAGAAGTTAAAAGACTTGGTGTGTTGGTGGAATAGACAAATGGGAAAAGGATAGGAGCTAGGTGGGTAAGGGCAATGACTAATGAAAGTTGGGGTCCAGGAGGGTTATGGGAATGTAGGAAATATTGCATGGAGAGTTCCCAACTGTGCACTTCAGAAAAACCAGTGTTGGTGGGAAAGCTCCATGTGGCACAAGCTGTGAAGTAGTCAGTGAAATGAAAAATGTTTTGTTCGGCAGCATGCTCAGCAACAGATTGGTCCAGTTGTTTCTTTGCCACAGTTTTTCAGACGTACAGACAGACAGCTTGTAAGTTGTCATGTCCATGCAGAAGACAGCACAGTGGTTGCAGCTTAGCTTGTGAAACCAGCTATGTAATCTACATGTAGCCTCACCTTTGATGGGACAGGTGATGATGTGATTGGTCTACAGTAGGTGGTGGTGGGATAATGTACAGAAGAGGTCTCGCATCTCATTCTGTTATAGGGATCCCTGTAATAGATCTGGATGCAAGACCTGACCCATACATCCTCCCACCATCATGTACTCCAACCTGTTCACAAGGATCACCTATCCCATCAAAGGCAGGGCTATCTGAACCTAAACATGCTATCTTACAAGCTACACTTCAACCACTGTGCTGCATTCAATGTGGGCATGACAACCAACATGCTGTCTATCCAAGTGAATGGCCACCGAAAAACTGTGGCCAAAACAACTGGACCACTCTGTTGCTGAGTATGCTGCCAAACACATTCTTCACTTCAGTGACTGCTTCACAGCCTTTGCCATCCTTATCTTTCCAACCGACACAAGATTTTCTGAATTGCACATGTGGGAACTCTCCCTACAATACATCCATCATTCCAATAACCATCCTGGCATCAACCTTCATTAGTCATTGTCCTTATCCACCTAGCTGCTTCCCTGTTCCCATTCCAGGACTACACAGCCCTCGGTTCCATCAACACACACAGCCTTTTAACATCTTTACTTTTCCACTAGTCCCCCCCCCCCCCTCCCCAATCACCCTCTCCTACCCCTGCCATGCGTCTAACCTACTGACTGCACTAGATGTCCTACCCTCTCTTCATCTCATCCCTGCATGCTCCCGCAGCAGCACTTTACTGTCCCCCACCAATACCCTGCTATATCTCCCTCTCCTGTCATAGCCTCTTCCTTACCCCCACCCAGTTACCTCTCCCATCATACACTGCTATTTGCAGTCTGGCTACAGCTGTCAGAGACTGTAGTCACGTGTGTGTGACAGGTGATTCTTCCAATCAACACCACATGTTCTGAATTGCGTAGAGGGGAACACTCCCCACAACATATCCATCATTCTTTGGTCACAGCTTTCGCTGGTCTGCCCTCTCCTCCATCTCTACCCATTCCCAACTCCCACTCCGGCCTCTTGATGCTGCTCCTAAATATCAGCCATCCTGTCGCCACCACACCCCTGCACATTCCCACACTACAGCATCTTTCCCTACACCTACTCTGATATCCCTCCAGCTCCCCACTGCATGCCTCCTCAGTTGACGAAGGCCTTTTTGGCCTAAAGCTCACTTTCTGACAATATATTTCTTGTGCCTATCTGCGACTCATTGTCTCTGCTGTATGATGAGCACCATCTATCCTTTTCACAATACTATTTCAATTATTCTTTTTGCTTGATGTGTGCTACTTTTCCACAAATTTGGACTATTCTACTTTTCCACAAATTCTGACAATTCATCATCACATATTTTGATGTTTCTTCAAGTCATTGTCATAATTGTTGTTCCTTCACATATGTTTATTTCCCTTCTCATCTCTGTCATTTCACTGCACCTCATGTCGCTGATTTTACGGTGCTATACTTTTGTAATGGCTGAGCAAGTACTCTGGATTCATTCTCTTGGTTTCCAAGATTTTTTTTCTGTCAGAGTGATTTATGATTTGTTCATTCATCTTTCTGTTGGAAGGGATACATTTGAACTTAATATGCAGCAATCCTAGTTGATATTTGCTATTTTATTCAGACTTCTTGTCAATTATTACACAATTCCATCTTCGATACATCACACTATGACCTATTTGAAACCTTCCAATTGCTATATTCAGGGGTGTTTATTCACCTATCTGTAGACAATATAAGTTGTATTGACGTTGTCAACAGACAGATACATAAAAGTAAACAATTACACACATAAATAGATATAATTCTTGCCTTACTGAGTTACCCTTTTGGACACTACTTCACTCTTCTATTGAACGTACTGTAAAATGCCTCTTAATTGCAGTAGTTAATTTTTAGCTAATTGTCAACAACATTTACTCGTAGTTTCAGGTAATCCTTTATGGTATACAAACACTTTTCTAAGAAATTACTTTTTTGCAATGAAAAGAATCAATTATTAATAATATAATGTAAATGGACACACAAAAAATCCACTCACCAAGCGGTGTCAGGAGAAAACACACACACACACACACACACACACACACACACACACACACACACACACACACACACACACAAAAATGATTTAACTTTCACAAGCTTTTGGAGCCAGTGGCTCCTTCTTCTGGCAGAAGTCTGCTGTGACCTGGGGTTTTGGATGACTCAAACTGTACCCCTTTCCCTAAACCTCTTCAGTTCTTTTCCTTCACCTCTCTTCCCCTTCAACCTTACAAGTTTTCAGACTGTTTCTGACCATCCTGTATACAAATTTAGTCACCTAGTGTGAACATCCATACGTAAAGACACAAACACGATGACTGACATGTAAGTGTACCCATATCATTCCCTTGATACAAAAACAACCACAGTTTATTTAAACAGAAGAAAGCAGTTCTGACTGTGCTCGTATAAAGACGCTTATTGTAATAACAAAAAGTGGTACATGTGCTAAATAGGATGTAAGATGCACTGCGTATGAACCTTGCCGTTCATATTTACTCCAGTTCTTTATTCACTCCCAAAAATTTTGGTTCCATTTTTTCCAAGTTTCTCAGAAGATTTCGAATGTCGTTCATGAACTGTGAATTTCGCTAAGCAATATTATTCAATAGCATATTAGATAAATGGATTCTAAGTATTGCACAAAAAGCTAAATACTTGCTCTAGTTCGGCAGTGTCATTTGCTTGATGTCCATTTACGATGCCTTGACTTTTTAGTTAAATCTGACGGATGTTCAAGTTACAGGTAATAGTATAACAACAAATTGTCATTGTTTTAAATATGGTGGAGTGAGGTCATGAAATGTGGTGTCGCGACTGAAGTTACCAGCGAGATGAGGAGCAGCTTGGGGGTGAGTGACGTGAGGAACTCCCGCTTGTGGGTCATAGCAGTCCGAAGGCTTGAAGCCGTGCTTGCTGTCGATGACGCAGTTGATAGAGCTGGCGGAGCAGCAGGGAAGTCCCCAGCAGAGCAGCTTGGGGCCCTCTTCTGCCAGGAGGTGGCACTGGCTCCGAAAGCTTGTGAAAGTTAAATCCTTTTGTCCGTGTGTTCCCCTGCCACCACTTGGTGAGTTGGTGAGTAAATTTTTTTTATCTGTCCATTTAAATAATTTTTTAGGGTATTCCTGAAGCCATGTATTTCAATTTTGCCTTTTGATCTCTTGCAATAGTTTATTGTATAGTTTAGTTCCTTTACATGGCACACTATTTTGGGTTTTTGTTTTGTTTTTTCTATTGAGATGTAAATGGTGGCTGGTTCCATGTTGGTATAGAGACCTTTTTGTTGGTTACTGATTAATGTCTTTTTTATTGTGGATAACTGTTTGCAAAATGTACTCACATGGAACAGTAAAGATTCCCATAGACTTAAACAACTCAGTGAAGGGAGTTCTCTTGCTCCTTTTTGTCATAACTTGTACAGTCCTTGTTTGCAGTTTAAAAATTCTTTGTCTGTTCAGCTCATTTGTCTCCAGAACATTTTCACATAACTATTCACAGAATGAACATATGCAAAATACACTACGAGATCAAAAGTATCCGGACACACTGAAAAACATACGTTTTTTATATTAGGTGCATTTTGCTGCCACCTACTGGCGGGTACTCCATATAAGTGACCTCAGTGGTCATTAGACATCGTGACAGAGCTGAATGGGGTGCTCCGCAGAACTCACAGACTTTGAATGCGGTCAGGTGATTGAGTATCACTTGTGTCACACATCTGTACACGAGATTTCCACACTCCTAAACATACCTAGCTCAATTGTTTCCAATGTGATAGTGAAGTAGAAATGTGAAGGGACACATACAGCACAAAAGTGTACAGGCCAACCTCGTCTGTTGATTGACAGAGACAGTTGACAGTTGACAGTTGAAGAACGTCGTAATGTGTAAGACCATCACACAGGAATTCCAGACTGCTTCAGGATCCACTGTAAGTACTATGACAGTTAGCCGGGAGGTGAGAAAACTTGGATTTCATGGTTGAGAGGCTGCTCATAAGCCACGCATCACGTAGATAAATGCCAAACAACACCTCACTTGGTGTAAAGAGCATAAACATTGGACAATTGAACCGTGGACAAACATTGTGTGGAGTGACGAATCATGGTACACAATGTGGCGATCCGATGGCAGGGTGTGGATATGGCACATGCCCAGTGAACATCATCTGCTAGTGTGTGCAGTGCCAACAGTAAAATTCAGAGGTGGTGGTGGTGATGGTGGTGGTGGTGGTGGTAGTGGTGTGGTTGTGTTTTTCATGGAGGGGGCTTGCACCCCTTGTTTTGCATGGCTCTTTCATAGAACAGACCTACATTGATGTTTTAAGCACCTTCTTGCTACCCACTGTTGAAGAGCAATTTGGGGATGGTGACTGCATCTTTCAACACAATTGAGCACCTGTTCATAATGCATGTCCTGTGGAGGAGTGGTAATAACATCCTTGTAATGGATTAGCCTGCACCGAGTACTGACCTGAGTCCCATAGAACACCTTTGTGATGAAACTTCCTGGCAGAGTAAAACAGTGTGCCGGACCGAGACTCGAACTCGGAACCTTTGCTATTTGTGAGCAAGTGCTCTACCAACTGAGCTACCCAAGAATGACTCACACCCCGTCCTCACAGCTTTACTTCTGCCAGTAGCTCGTCTCCTACATTCCAAACTTTACAGAAGGTCTCCTGCGAACCTTGCAGAACTAGCACTCCTGAAAGAAATGATATTGTGGAGACATAGCTTAGCCACAGCCTGGGGGATGTTTCCAGAATGAGATTTTCACTCTGCAGTGGAGTGTGCGCTGATATGAAACTTCCTGGCAGATTAAAACTGGAAGGTAGGAGACGAGTTACTGGCAGAAGTAAAGCTGTGAAGACAGGGCACGAGTCGTGCTTGGGTAGCTCAGTTGGTAGAGCTGGATAGCTCAGTTGGTAGAGCACTTACCCGCGAAAGGCAAAGGTCCCAAGTTCGAGTCTCAGTCCAGCACACAGTTTTACTCTGCCAGGAAGTTTCATATCAGCGCACACTCCGCTGCAGAGTGAAAATCTGATTTTGGCACCTTTGGGATGTTTTGAACGTCAACTTCATGCCAGGCCTCACCGAGTGACATCCATATCTCTCCTCAGTGCAGCACTCCGTGCCATTCCCCAAGAAACCTTCCCCCACCTGAGAGAATGGCAGCTGTCATCAAGGCTAAGGGTGGGCCGACACCATATTGAATTCAAACATTACTGATGGAGGGCGCCACGAACTTTTAAGTCATCTTCAGCCAAGTGTCCGAATACCTTTGATCACATAGTGTATGATGATGTGGTTCAAGAGCTACTACACACAGAATTTATTATTCCAAGTGCAATGCATGCTGAAGCTACTCGTTTCACGAGGGCATTAACATTCTGTGTCTATTGTAGTTGTGTGTCAACATGTATCCCTAGCAATTCTCTTTGTGATACACATTCCGTCAGTCCCTCTTTCATTTTTAAAGAGTTATTTTCGGGTTTTTTGGTTATGTGAAATATTGCTTTTTTTACGTTTTAAGTTAATTCATTGTTGTCTACCCATCTGCAAACATGCATGAGCACTTCTTCAGCTTTGTCCTTTAGTACATTTTGTGATGTTTCACTGTTGACAGTGTTACTGTCATCAGCAAACTATACTGTTTCACCATCCTTGACACTCTGCATAAAATTGACATATATCAAGAAGAGTTTGGGTCAAGAAAACTTCCTTGAGGGTATCAATATTAATGTATTCCAGTCAGAAAGATATTTTATGGTATGATTGGAGTTAGTCTGAAGGATCTCCACCCATTGCACCCTGTTTTTAAGATATGAATGAAACAACTTATTTGCTAATCCTCTTATACCTAGAGCTTCCAGTTTATTTAACAGAATTGTGTGGTGTGCTTATCAGGGGATTCACTTAAGTCAAGAAATATATATGTTAGTTGATCTCCTTGATCTGGTGCTTCCAGAACAACATTTGCAAAATGAGTTATAGCTGATTGAGTGCTTTTAGCAGACCTGAATCCAAACTGTTCTTTACATGGAAAATTGTACTTTTATAAGTACCCTATGAGTCTAATTTTCATTATGGTTTCCATTACTTTTGAAAATGATGACAGTAAAAGAGACAGGCCTATAATTTTCTGTATTTTCAAGGGCTTCTGTCTTATGTAGGGAGAGGACATTTGCATGCTTTAGTGCCTCTGGGAAGCAACCTGTGGTGAATGATTCATTCATGATGTGCACTAAAGGGTCTTTTATACTGTGTATACAGCACTTCAGCAAGCACATGGGCACTTAATCTTTACCTGCTGAGGTTTTATTTTTTAGGTTCCGAACGGCATTGCTTATTTCTTCTAAGTGGTGGGTTGCAGCATAATTGTGTTTGGAATATATTTCAGTGTTTGTACAGGTTGCATATTGTCAGATTTGTGTTGCAGTTTAGTAGCTGTGTTGTCGAAATATTGATTTGCAAATTTTGCAATTTTTTGTGATCATGTATTGTGGTACTGGTGTGCTGTAATTCTATGTTTACCTGTTTTGCCTTTTTGCTATTTGTCTCCTGTTTGGTGAAATTTCAGGCTAATTTTATTTTGTTATCTGCCTTTTATACAATTTTATCATTTTGAGACATTTCTGCTGTTACTAAAACTTTTTACATACGTCTTTGGAAGTATTTTGAAATGCAGGGTCATTCTGGTTCCTTTTATGTTGCTGAGGTGTTTGAGTGTTACAGACCATTTCTTTATCCTGTTGGTCACCTAGTTACTTTTGTTTTGTATTTTAGTGTCTTGTTGTACTTCTGGAAACACTTCTTCAATCCTGAATTTAAATTTCAGTAGAAACTTTGAAAACTTCCTGTCTGAACTGGTCTCCACATAAACTTCTCCCCATGTTGCATTGTTCATTTGCACAGTAAATTCAACCCTTTATTGCTCAGAGAAGAATCCTCTATGTCAGTATTTTAGTTTTGTTTTCCACAGCTACGTGTAATTTTAAGAGCTGACTGGAATGATCTGAAAGGCCTAGGTTACCTCCAACAACATCACAATTTTCTTTCTCCAAATCAGCTAGTATATGGCCACTGAGTGATGCTGAATGCTTAGTTACCCTTGTGGTTAATCAATGATGATATTCTATGGCTGTATATAATATTCAAAAATGTGTTGCAAAATCCATCCGTGTTCAATGTGCTAATGATTAAGTCTCCACAAATGAGAATTTTGTCCTTAGGATTAGTAACTATGTACAACACTTGGATTAGGTTTGCTATGAATGTACCTATGCAACCACTGGGAGAACACTAAATACAAAGTGTAGTTAGTCTTTGATACCTGTGGCTTTCGTATCTCTATAGCTAATATTTCTACATGTTTTTCTTTACTTAATGAAATGATGTCACTTCTAACCTTAGACATAATCCCTTCCTTTGCATATATACATGATCCACCAGCTCTCGTAGTGGTTCTACTATAATGGTATGCTAGATTGTACCAGCTTAGCGCCACATGTGCAATTTGACCCAGATTCTATGCAAACAAGTGAGCTATCAGTGGTCTGCAGTTTCACTTCTTTTATTTCTTATATACAGTATATTTTGGTGGAGAACTGAGAAACACTAAGCCCTTCTTACCTTGGAGACGTCTCGTTGTTCTTGTGTTCGTGTAAAAATCAGTTGGACGATGAGAAGCTATATTTTTCTTGTCATTCAATTCACTATTCACTGTTATTTCTGCCAACTCCAAATTTATTTGCATATTTTGCTGCTACTGCTGATGGTTCTATCGTTCTACATTTTTTGAGGTGTTTTGGTTGTTCCTGTTGGATCTGGTGATGGTGTTGCGAATATGGGTTTGGTATTGAAGTTATTTTGGTGCTTTTTTCCCCCTTGGGTATCAAGTTCACCAGACTTTATTTATCCATAACATTTAGATTGGTTGGTTGTTTTGGGAAAGGAGACCAGACAGCGAAGTCATCAGTCTCATTGGATTAGGGAAGGACGGGGTAGGAAGTCAGCTGTGCCCTTTTAAAGGAACCATCCCAGCATTTGCCTGAAGCGATTTAGGGAAATCACGGAAAACCCAAATCAGGATGGCCGGACGCGGGATTGAACCGTCATCCTCCCGAATGCGAGTCCAGTGCATACCATTCAGGCTTAGTCTGTGTAGTGTGGAGTGTATATCCTATATTACTCATGTCAACATATTCCACATTTTTAAAATTTCTGCAGATTTTAGAAAACTGATTATTGGCACTTTGTATTTCTGTATTAAAACACAACTGCCTCACTAGATTGTAGCGATGTGGAATATTCACAATTATGACATTTGTATGTGTGCTGCTTGTTTCCTGCATAGTTGACAAAAATGTACGAATAGCAGTTGAAAGTAGTGTGTTTTACACAGTTCAATGAGGTGTTTTCCATAAAGACACCCATTATGATTGTGACACACTATCCATTTTTTATTAAAGATATTAGGAGATGTTTTCCATTTAAGACAACTATTATGATTCTGTATCATCTTTTTTTGTCCATGATGTTATCACTGTTATGTAATTAGATCGATAAAAAAATCTGCTCACCATGCAGTGGCAGGAGAACACATATATAAAGGGTATTACAGTTTACAGTTTGAAAGCTTTAAGCACTGGTGGCAGAATAGTTGAAGGGGAAGGAAGATGAGCGAAGGGAAGGCAATGTCTGAGGAAAGGGGTAGAGTTCAGAAAAGGTGCCCAGAAACCCGGGTCAGAGGAGACTTCACCTGTCTTCCTTCCCCTTCAATCCTTCTGTCAAAGGAAGGAGCCACTGGTTCCGAAAGCTCGTAGACTGCAGCTGCTTGGTAAATAGATTTTTTATCACTCAATTATATTATACTTTCAAAAATTGAGTATTTCATTATCATTATTGTTATATTTGATTTTAAATTATTTCAAAATTATGATGGAGAATGTAATTTGCCAAAGTACAAAGACTGGGAACAAATGAGAAATCTCAGAAAGGAAACATAGAACTCTTTGTTACGTGTGTGTGTGTGGGGGGGCTGTCTGCATCATCATGCTGTACCAGAAAACTCTGTGAGCGCAGCTGGTAAAGTTTCAAGCCAAAATAATGAGAGGAAAGATTTGTCAGAAACAAGTGACACCAAATACAAAAAAGCTCTTTTTGCAGCTCTTGTGCTCAGTTGTGTTCAGCCATGATGGAAGTAAGTAATTATAGGGGAGATAACACATCTTTAAAATTATTTTAATCACAAGTATAGGCAAAGGGAAAACCATATTTATATATTAACAGTATGATAAAAATGTTTATCCTATCTTTGCTAATAATAACTGATGCGGAAGATGAATTACAAGGTATTAGTGGACCCCCCTGTGCTTAGTTGTAATTATGCAGTACAAATTAATGCTACCAATAAATAATTCTACTGAAAAGGTAAGTTCTTAAGGCAGAGAAACATGGAAATACTTATGTAGTTCAAAATTCTTTAATTACATCACCTACAGTTCAGTCAGCAGGTACTCAAAACACTCAAATTTTCTGAACTTTCCGTATGTTGCTTGTTGGTGGTACATAGCACAGACTAAGTTTTTGATATTGAGAACCATTTGCTAACTTACGGTGAACTGAAAAATCGTGAAATTTTGTCACTCCTCCCCCTGCAGTCTACAACAAAGCACTTAAGAGTTTTCTTGTACAGCACAAAAAGTATTTTTTCAGCACATATTTACCAAGACCAAGATAGAGCGCTTCAAAGGAACAGAAAAATTCCCAAATTAAAAGAGTGCAGGTTTTAGCATGATAATTTTAATTTCATACCATTTTTAAAAGATAATGGTTTGTTATTCAATCTGTATATTGAGGAAGCAGTCAAGGAGGCAAAAGAAAAATTTGGAGTAGGAATTAAAATCCATGGAGTAGGAATAAAAACTTTGAGGTTTGCTAGTGACATTGTAATTCTATTCTCTTCTTGTCCTAACTATTTATCGCCCATGTTTCACTTCCGTACATGGCTACACTCCATACAATTACTTTCAGAAAAGTCTTCCTGACACTTAAATCTATACTCGATGTTAACAAATTTCTCGCCTTCAGAAATGCTTTCCTTGCCACTGCCAGTCTACATTTGATATCCTCTCTGCTTCTACCATCATCAGTTATTTTGCTCCCCAAATAGCAGAACTCTTCTACTACTTTAAGGTTCTCATTTCCTAATCTGATTCCTTCAACATCACCTGATTCATGTGACTACATTCCATTATCCTCATTTTGTTTTTGTTGATGCAGAGAGCTGCATCAATCCAATCTCTGGACCGACGACGACATCGGTATACACCTCTAATGGCCAACATATAACATTTTACACAATTTAAATGTATGCAAAATCAAAGAATTTAAATGAAAAGTAAGACTAAAGGAGAAAAGGTAAAACATAAAGACACTTTATGATGACACACAATACAAACTGAAAATTATGAGACATAATGGCTGGAGAAATTTGGAGAAACACCGACAGAAATATTTAAAAGCAGAATAAACAATACGAAGCTTTTCAGAACTGCTAAGTCTTTTCTTAGGGTGGAAAGAGGTATTAGTTGGCGAAGGTTTGAAACAAGAGTGGGTCACTCAATTCTAGGGGACTACCTGTTGCCAGGATAGGAAGCAAATAATTTTAATTCTACATCCTGGCAGTATGTATAGGAAAGAAATTTTGTTTGCTTATCATTTAGTTTTGTCACGTGAATCCTTCTGAAGATACGTTAAAAACTAATAGTTATAAAATTCATCTACATGTCGGAACACTATTTAATTCAAGAAGAACACACAAATTAGACATTTAATTACCTGCAATGAGATTCTGTTGCGTACTAATAGCCCTATTTTCAAATCCATTGCATCCAGCTGCTGCGAGAGATTCTCATTGTGTCGTATCGTTTTTCCTATCTGTTCCTTCAAGTTCTGTAAACAATAACATACAATTTTCTTAAATGTCAAATACCTGCATGATGCTCATATTTAAGTACAATCTCACTTTGGATAATAATACTGAAGTATAATAATGTGGAAGAGGGAGCTCATGCACCAAATTATGCAATTTTTGTTACCAAAGGAAAAAAAAGATATTTCTGAGGCCCATTCAATACTACAGCAACAAAAAAGGAAATTGTGAAATAAACACAAGAGAATAAGTAATAAAAATAATGGGGAAAGTAAGGTCAATGAATCCAAAGATTTTCAATAAGGACTGACAATAATGAATTCCTGAGATTAGATAATGAATTTTTGGTACTAACAGTTCTTTTTTCAGTACCAAATCAGAGATGGAAGGGAGATGGCTCTGAGCACTATGGGACTCAACATCTTAGGTCATAAGTCCCCTCTAACTTAGAACTAACTAACCTAAGGACATCACACACACCCATGCCCAAGGCAGGATTCGAAACTACAACCGTAGCAGTCCCGCGGTTCCGGACTGCAGCGCCAGAACCGCACGGCCACCGCGGGCAGAAAGAGAGGGGGGGGTGGCGGGGAGGGGCGGGGGGGAGTGAGGGGCGGGGGGGAGTGAGGGGCGGGTGGGAGAGAGGGGCGGGTGGGAGAGAGGGGCGGGTGGGAGAGAGGGGCGGGTGGGAGAGAGGGGCGGGTGGGAGAGAGGGGCGGGTGGGAGAGAGGGGCGGGGGGGGAGAGAGAGGCGGGGGGGGTGAGAGGCGGGGGGGTGGGGTGAGAGGCGGGGGGGTGGGGTGAGAGGCGGGGGGGTGGGGTGAGAGGCGGGGGGGGGGGAGGCGGGGGGGGGGGTGAGAGGCGGGGGGTGAGAGGCGGGGGGTGAGAGGCGGGGGGTGAGAGGCGGGGGGTGAGAGGCGGGGGGTGAGAGGCGGGGGGTGAGAGGCGGGGGGTGAGAGGCGGGGGGGGAGAGGCGGGGGGTGAGAGGCGGGGGGGGAGAGGCGGGGGGTGGGAGAGGCGGGGGGTGGGAGAGGCGGGGGGGGAGAGGCGGGGGGGGGGGAGAGGCGGGGGGGAGTCGGGGGGGGAGAGGCGGGGGGGGAGAGGCGGGGGGGGGAGAGGCGGGGGGGAGAGGCGGGGGGGAGAGGCGGGGGGGGGGGGGAGGCGGGGGGGGGGGAGAGGCGGGGGGGGGAGAGGCGGGGGGGGAGGCGGGGGGGGAGGCGGGGGGGGGAGAGGCGGGGGGGGGGAGAGGCGGGGGGGGGAGAGGCGGGGGGGAGAGGCGGGGGGGAGAGGCGGGGGGGAGAGGCGGGGGGGAGAGGCGGGGGGGGGAGAGGCGGGGGGGAGAGGCGGGGGGGAGAGGCGGGGGGGAGAGGCGGGGGGGAGAGGCGGGGGGGAGAGGCGGGGGGGAGAGGCGGGGGGGAGAGGCGGGGGGGGAGAGGCGGGGGGGAGAGGCGGGGGGGAGAGGCGGGGGGGGAGAGGCGGGGTGGAGAGGCGGGGGGGAGAGGCGGGGGGGAGAGGCGGGGGGGAGAGGCGGGGGGGAGAGGCGGGGGGGAGAGGCGGGGGGGAGAGGCGGGGGGGAGAGGCGGGGGGGAGAGGCGGGGGGGGGGAGGCGGGGGGGGGAGGCGGGGGGGGAGGCGGGGGGGGAGGCGGGGGGGGGAGGCGGGAGGGGGGGAGAGCGGGGGGGAGAGGCGGGGGGGAGAGGCGGGGGGGAGAGGCGGGGGGGAGAGGCGGGGGGGAGAGGCGGGGGGGAGAGGCGGGGGGGAGAGGCGGGGGGGAGAGGCGGGGGGAGAGGCGGGGGGGAGAGGCGGGGGGGAGAGAGAGAGTGGGGGGAGAGAGAGTGGGGGGAGAGAGAGTGGGGGGAGAGAGAGTGGGGGGAGAGAGAGTGGGGTAGAGAGAGTGGGGGGAGAGAGAGTGGGGAGAGAGAGAGTGGGAGAGAGAGAGTGGGGAGAGAGAGAGTGGGGAGAGAGAGAGTGGGGAGAGAGAGAGTGGGGAGAGAGAGGGGGGAGAGAGGGGGGAGAGGGGGGAGAGACGGGGGTTGAGAGGGGGCAGAGAGGGGGCAGAGAGGGGGGAGAGAGGGGGGAGAGAGGGGGGAGAGAGGGGGGAGAGAGGGGGGAGAGAGGGGGGAGAGAGGGGGGAGAGAGGGGGGAGAGAGGGGGGAGAGGGGGGGAGGGGGGGAGAGAGGGGGGAGAGAGGGGGGAGAGAGGGGGGAGAGAGGGGGGAGAGAGGGGGGAGAGAGGGGGGAGAGAGGGGGGAGAGAGAGAGGGGGAGAGAGGGGGGAGAGAGGGGGAGAGAGGGGGGAGAGAGGGGGGGAGAGAGGGGGAGAGAGGGGGGAGAGAGGGGGGAGAGAGGGGGGAGAGAGGGGGAGAGAGGGGGCAGAGAGGGGGCAGAGAGGGGGCAGAGAGGGGGCAGAGAGGGGGGAGAGAGGGGGGAGAGAGGGGGGAGAGAGGGGGGAGAGAGGGGGGAGAGAGGGGGGAAAGAGGGGGGAGAGAGGGGGAGAGAGGGGGGAGAGAGGGGGGAGAAAGGGGGGAGAAGGGGGGAGAGAGGGGGGAGAGAGGGGGGAGAGAGGGGGGAGAGAGGGGGGAGAGAGGGGGGAGAGATGGGGGAGAGATGGGGGAGAGATGGGGGAGAGATGGGGGAGAGATGGGGGAGAGATGGGGGAGAGACGGGGGCCAGATTGGGGGAGAGAGGGGGAGAGGGTGGGGGGAGGGTGGGGGAGAGGGTGGGGGAGGGTGGGGGAGGGTGGGGGGAGGGTGGAGAGGGGGAGAGTGTGGGGGGAGGGTGGGGGAGCGGGTGGAGAGGGGGAGAGGGGGAGAGGGGGGAGAGGGGGGAGAGGTGGGTAATCTGTAACACTGCTGGGTTTATGCCACACATAGTTTACGTTTTCCTTGTCACAGTTGAATATTTTCTGTGGATTGCACCGGTAACTTAAATTTTTATGGCGCTATTAGTATTTCCATTTACCTGAGA
Source organism: Schistocerca gregaria (assembly GCF_023897955.1). Lineage (NCBI taxonomy): Eukaryota > Metazoa > Arthropoda > Insecta > Orthoptera > Acrididae > Schistocerca > Schistocerca gregaria. The sequence continues at coordinate 770,898,260 of NC_064920.1, forward strand.
AAGGTCAACTTATAACAACAACAGAAAAATATTGTCGGTACGCAAGTTCTGTGTTGACAAAGAGTACAAAATCGGAATGCTCTGATTTGTTTTTAGGTTTGTTTAATTCTTTTTTGTAGACACACAGTTTATAGATTACACAGATAACCCTCCAAAAATTTTGATACATTCCTGAAATCATTTGAGGAAGTTATGAGTAAATTAGTATTATGTACAGAAGTGTAAATCTATCATGTGACTGTCAGGAGGGCAAACATTTTCCAGATTGTATTTTACCTATGGGGCTGAAGACCTACTCGAACTAGTACCAGCTAGAATACTCATAGCTAACACACAAAGTAGTTAACAAATTATGTTATGACCACATCATCTCAGCCAATTCTCTAAATGGTCACCTTTCAGATCATTTAGGTGAGACTTTAGTCTTAAAATTTAATACTTAACACAAACCAAGTAAAATTACGAACACAAGAGAATATTATACGCAAACAATACTGCTATACTAAGACACAGTGTATGCCAAGAATCTTGGAAGTGAGTAAAGACTGCCATTGAGTTCATTGTTGAATGGAGCTTGTACTATGATGTTTTGGCTGGGCACTAACGGTGCCACCTCATTGAAAAAATAAACGACACCATGCCACTGAAAAAGTGAAAAATCAATAACAATCCACCTTTAAAATAAAAGCCAGAGCAATTAGATGTTAAAAAAAAACATATATCATCCATAAAACTTTTAACTCTGAGTTATGTAAATCACTCTATAAGCAGTGCAAGTATCATTTCTACAAAGTAGTCAGGACATGAATAGAAGAAAGAATGAATCAACAGATACAAGGCTCAGATAACACTTCAAAGTCTTTCTGGTGAATCGTAAATAAAATCAGAAATAATGCAACAGAAACTGAAATTAATACTGTAGCATGTGCGTGACCAATGATGACATTTCTGGTCCATCTCCAAGTAGCAATATTTTTAGTGCTTACTTTACAGATACTGCTGAAAGTGATATCTGGATGAAATAGGATGAACAATCCTACATATAACACCCTTGATGCAAAGAATTGTAGTACACTACCTTCAGCAGGTACTAATGACATTCTGCAGCTTATTGCTAGCCTCAAATCATAAATCCAGAAAGATCAGGTGAAATTTCTCTATCTGTACCAAAGAAATGTAAACATGAGTTAGTAAAACCAATAGTTCATATAATTAACTGTGCTCAATAAGGTGAAACTATCTGTAGTTGAAGTCTTTCACAAAAAAAGCGGAGAAAATGATAAAAAGCTTCTTGGATTGTTACAACAATCCTGACATGTTATGTGATTTAAAGCACGATTTCAGAAGTGGCTGAAGTACAATGTCAGCAGTAGTGCAATTTGATCATTACAAACTGAAGAAAACACATGAAAAATTCCAAGCAGCAAGTGTATTCTTGACGCTCTCCTAAGCTTTTAACTGAGTACATCATGGCACACACTTTCAAATACTGTGATGAGTGGTGTCACTGGAATTCTTATGCAACTATTAAAAACAAATTTAAAGGGTAGAAACCAGTATATATAAATTATATATGATAATGGAAAAAACAACTACAATCCCTTTAAGCCAAGTGGTTCAAATAGAGAAAAAATTGAGAATAATAAGATTCTATCAAGGAGCTTTTCTGGGTTTATACAGAGATGAGAAACTCATGGAAGCAGCAGGCTGATCATGTCTGAAAAAAATAACAGTCTATATGTATTAAGAACATTATCACCATATTTGAATGCTGAAAGGCTAAGAAATGTATATTTTGGATTAGTACATCATTTCTTATCTTATGTAATAAGTGTGAGGAGGACTTGTCAAAATAATATAAGAATGATTTTAATATTGCAGAAGAGAGCCTTGGGAATCGTGGAAAAAGTAAGATCCGAAACTGATTGTAAAAAAAACTGTTTACAAGAATTAATGTTCTTACAATATGTGTCATGTATATTCTATAAGCCATTACGTTACTGTGGCGGGGCGGAGGGGGGGGGGGGGAGAAGAAAAAAAACACACACAACACTGAGGTCACAAATAGGAACATGCATATTCACAACCACAACATGATGTACAAGACTGATTTACATATTGTTAACAAAAGATTCATGACAATAGCAAAAGCTCATGTTGAAGAAGTTGTTTCCCACAATTTGCAACAAAATGGTATTAAGAATATGCTGACTGAAGATTTTTTAATAAGCAATTTATGCAATAGTTTATCCATAAATAAATGTGTAATTCGGAACTAACGAGAAAGATAATGTCAGCAACAATGGTCCTAGTAATAAATACAATTGCATATAAAGTGAATAAGTGTCCTACTGTGTGAATTTAAAAAATTGTAGAATAGTTGCTTGAATGGTTCACAGATGATGTGTCTGATGGCAATGGGACATTTGCATCTGAAGATGACGAGCAGATGTATTGTGGAAATATTCTGCAGTTTACTCAGTATCATCTGTCACAGCACCAGTGAACCATTCAAGTAGTAGTTATGGTAGGAACGCCTCAAACAGTACGATTGTAGAGTAGAGCAGAAAACTTATCTGCGGGCATTAATGCTGATTTGTTGGCACTGTCCATGTATGAAAAAGTATGTGTTATGCATAGAAAATAAATACTATTCCATCTGGAATTAAGAGATTTTGCTGCTATCTAGAACAAGGAATGGAAACTTGGCTCAAAGCACTGATATGTGAGCATTACTTTTGAGAGTAATTTTAGTAGTTTATCCCAAATTATTCTGCAGTTAACAATTATCTCGTTTATATTTTATTTCTTTGACATTTAGAGACACACATTTCCTTCCATTCTTCCATAATCATTCAAGGTTGCCTATTCTTTTCTCTGGTGGGAACTACATATTAGAAGCTCATGAGATCAACAGAAAGGTCTCCCTGAACTATATTAGCATATAACACAACTGTCTATTTGGAATTTCCTTTCATGAACAGAGCATGTGTGTGGAGGAAGGTAATGGGGATCAATCATCTGTACAAATAAATGTGTGTTTTAAAGGCAAGTACTGATAGGCCTATATTTCTTTCTTTAAATTTAACATTTCTGTACTCTATTTTCCCTGGCTTGTCTTCTAGACAATATGGTGACCTAGTAGGTCAACAACTTTGGTAATAATAACAATAAAATAACCTTACCTGCATCAGTAGCTCTTGTTCATAGTCATCTACGCCATCCTTCAGTAACTTTGCAAAATGACGAACTGCACAAAATGATGGCTGTGCCTCATGAGCAAGAGACAAAAACGCCCGGCGAGCAAGACAACCACGCCAAAATGCTTGGATTTTCACCACAAGTTTCTCCTAGAAAAACAGTTACTCTTAGCACTGAACAAAGGAGCAGGAAATAGATAAGAATTTTATCATGAATGAATACAACACCTTTCCTCAATCATAGAAGTGGATAGAAATTAATATTTCAACAGCAGCTGTAACAATGATTTACTGTCATGATCAGGTTTGCCTAGTGGCCATGAACACTGTACCTGGATTGGAAATACAATAGTTGCAACTCACATTCTAAGTTCAAGACAACTCTAAGCATATGGAAGTAGTTACTGTCTGGTCATATGCATACATTTGTTAGCCTCCACAGCCCTGTCTCTTCAGCAAGATGAGTTGTGAAAGAATTGTTTGAGGAACAACCACAGACATGAGGATGTTTATGTGGTCCTCCACACTATCTGCTATCAATCCTAGAGAGCATATAGGAAGGCAGGAGTTGTGGTTGGTGTTTGGGAAGCCAACTTAAAAATTAATTTCTAATTTGAATCTCTCTTATGAAGTCAAAACAAGTGTCTGTAGTGGAAACTTAACTATTTACAGCACAAGCAAAATCTGCTTGCATAGCACAAAATTGGCTGCCACTGTTATGAAGGAATCAAGGAACAAAGATCAGGGTTTAATGTCTTATCAACAATGAGGCCATTAAAGACAGAGCAGAACCTCAAATTGTTTTGTTAAGCATGGGGAAGGAAATTGGCCATACCCTTTCAAAGGAGCCATCCTGGTATTTGCCTAGAGTGATTTAGGGAAACCACGGAAAACTTAAATCTGGATGGCCAAAGGCGGATCTGAACTGCCATCCTTCTGAATGCAAATTCAGTGTGCTAACCACTGCACCACTTCCTTTTGTGATGCTAGTAGGTGGTGGTGATTCTGCAGCAGACATCATAAGTCCATAGAAACCAGATGCAATACTCGTGTGCAAAGAACTATATTAGAAACACCAAGCCAGAAGCACATGGTACCTCTTTTATGCTGACAGCAGTAGCAATATATTTTAGTGTGGTCCCCATAAGACACCAAAGACAGTGGAAATTGTCCTGATGCAAGTCCCTGCCCAACCACTAGTATAGCAATGTCTTTAGTGCCTGGAGACAATAGTTGTGTGTGTGTGTGTGTGTGTGTGTGTGGGGGGGGGGGGGGGTTAATTTCACTTATTATACTCCTGGGAGTCTGCTTGCACACATCAGGTAGTATTACATAATATGTTATATGTCCACTTCTAGGTGCAAGAGTAGGTGCACTAGTTTCCTAAACACTGTTGTTATATTCTTCACATTCGTTAACATCCATGTCATCTACAACCTGTATAACTTCCTGTCACATCTACATCAGCACCACTCTCATACCCATTTCCAAAAACTGATTCATTATCATCACCACCACCCCTCTCATGTGTATCTGTTAAAACCGGCTCATTAAAAAATAAAATATAATGCCACATCTTACTTTAACAAAACACAATTCCTAACTGTGAATTTGTTCAAACATGCACGTGTATGTATTTCCCATAAATTGGCTACAACAATGGACACACAAATGCTGGCTGAGAAGGTGCCTTATTGTATTATAGACCTGGGGTATTTTCTGATCCCATTCGAAAAATTTCAAATTATTATACTAAGAACTGCAACATAACCATAAATATTTTGCCCCGTTATAATAAAGAGAGATGATAATGAATTAATTTTTGGAAAGGGTAGAGTCTATAATAAGCATGTCCATGTTAAAACTATTTTTTTAGTTTAAAGAGCCTTGCTGTCCAATAAATAAATAAATAAATAACAGACATCAAGCAAGGGTTAAGTCAGTCATTGTGAATATATGTGGAATAGTGCATGTTTGAATAGAAGATGCACATCCAATAGCTGGTAATTTTTCAACAAAATTCAGTAAAATATTAAAAATTTTAGCTAATTGATTAGGTAAAGTTCTTTATGAGCTTCCTTAGAGCTTTGCTCTCCTCCTCAAGTGAAGGGCCAGCTCAAGGATTTTTTATCACCCCCACCTCTATGAATGATGAGATCATAGCTTCATATATTTGTAAAAATAAAGTTCTAACAAAGTGTTAAGTTGTTTTTCAGAAAGGTTTTCAATAGAAAATGCTATCTATGCTTTCACTGATCAAATATTAAATACTCTGAATAAGCGAACATCAACCACTGGGATCCTTTGTGACCTCTTAAAGCCTTCAATTGTGTACATCATAGAATTTTTCAGTATAAGCTTAAGTATTGTGGCATGAGTGGGACAGTGCAGAAGGTTGAAATAAACAGTTCTCACAATGTACAGAAATCAGCAGATCCCTCAAACTGGGGAGGTATCAAGAATGTGTTCCACAGGGTTCAGTCTTATTATTATTATTATTATTATTATTACTACACACATCACCTGTACTGTACCACCATACAGCAAGACCTTCGGAGGTGGTGATCTAGATTTCTATAAACGTTGGTACTTCTAATATTTATTTATTTATTTCTTGTTCTGTAGATCCAGTTAGTGAGTCAATCACAAGGATATGGAAAGTGTCAAATTGTACAGGTTTCAATTTAAACTTACAATAAATACAAGGGCAATTCAATGGCAAATTGTACATAGTTTAAGTAAGGCATACTATAAATACAGTAACAGATACAATGTCAGCTAGATAACATAACAACCATTTAACAGAAAACGGAGTTTCAAATAAAGGTTAAAGATAAGAGCACAAAGTTAAGTCAGATATTAGGCCTACAAAAGTAAATACATGTACAGCCAATCTGTTGTTACAAAGAGTGTGCTAATGCCCAAATGCACAATAAAATCAATTAAACTACTACTAGACACAATAAGTTTAGTGATGGTATACATTTTCTTTCTGATATTCATCCACAGTATAATAAGATTTCTCTGTCAGGTAATCTTTGAGAACTTGTTTAAATTTTGGCTGTTCTGTATGAACACATTTGATATGTAGTGGTAAAGCATTGAACAGCTTAATGCTGGAGTAGTAAATTCCTTTTTGTACCAGAGTGAGACGTTTCATTTCGAAATGTAGATTGTTTTTGTTTCTGGTGTTATAACCATGGAATTTACTGTTGTATTGGTAGATGGAATAATTTTTGTACACAAAGGTCAGCAAAGAAAAAATATACTGTGAGGCAGTTGTTAGGATACCTATTTTCCGAAACAAATGCTTGCAAGAGTGTCTTTGATGGACCCAACACATTATTCTGATTGCTTTTTTTGGATGGTGAAAACCTTTTTTGCAAAGTGGTTGGTTCCCCCAGAATATGATACCATATGACATCAATGAGTGGAAGTAGCCAAATTAGGCAACCTTAATAGTGTCAAATTCAGCCACTGAAGAAATTACCCGTATCGCAAATGTTGCTGAACTAAGTTTTTTACATAGATGAAGAATGTGAACTGACCAATTATATTTACTGTCTATGTAAGCACCCAGGAATTTTTTATCTTCAACTTTCTGTATTGGTTCATCTCTACATTTTATGTGAATTTCATCGGGATTACTTTATGATGTATAGAACCTCATATAATGAGTTTTATCTGCATTGAGTGAGAGACCATTTGAGGAGAACCAATTTAAGATGTCATTAAAAACAGTATTTGTAGTTTGTTCAAGATCATGATCAATCAAATCGTCAATTAGAAATGTGGTATCATTGGCAAACAGGGTAAATTTGCTGTTTGTCTCAGAACAAAAAGGAAGATCATTAATAAAGATGAGGAAAAGCAGTGGGCCCAAAACGGAGCCTCGAGGCACACCACACGTTATCGTGCCACATTCAGACCAGGCAGGTTCTCCAGAAGAGCCATTTAGCATTACAGTCTGCTTCCGATCCTGTAGATATGATTGTAGCCACAAGCCAACAGTACCACCTAAACCATAGTATTCTGCCTTTTTACAAAGAATTTGGTGGTTTACACAGTCAAAGATCACAAAAAATACCCACTGGAGACTTTTTTTTTTTTTAATGGCTTCCAAAACTTGGTTGCTGAAAGAGAATATTGCCTGTTCAGTACAAAGACTGGCATAAAAACCAAACTAATTATTGCTTAAGATACTGTGGAAGTTGAGATGGTCTACAATCCTCCTGAGGTTTTTCTAGAATTTTCGAGAAGGTAGTTAATAGGGATACTGGGTGATAGTTTGTAACAATGCTTTTATCACCTTTATTAAAGAGAGGAATCACTACAGCCAACTTAAGTCTGTCAGGGACAATCCCATCTTGTAGGGATGCATTGTATATGTTGCATAAGACGGGACTAACAAATTTATAACAGTGTTTCAGTATTTTACTAGAAATATTGTCCACACCAGCAGAATTTTTATTTTTTAATGACTTCGCTTACAGTAACTGGAGGTAAGGATAACTGTAGGATTCTGTTGCTAATAGCTTTCTGTAGGAGGGACAATGATTCTTCCATAGAACCATTACAGCCTGTTTTCTCTGCAGCACTCAAAAAGTGGTTATTAAATATTTCTGCAACCAACTCAGGTTTCTTTATGACACTGTCCCCTGTTTTAATCTCTACCTGAGACATGTTCCCTGTTGTCCTGCCAGTTTCCCTCTTTATTACATTCCACATAGTTTTAATTTTATTTTCTGAGCTTTCAATTTCTGATTTTATGCACATACTTTTAGATTTATTTATAACCTTCTTGAGAATGCTACAGTAAAGTTTGTAGTGTTGTCATTTCTTTTGATCATTACAAGTCCTGAGAGAACTTTATAACATCCTCTTTGTTCTACAAGATGTTATTATCTCTGTAGTGATCCAAGACTTCTTGGCATTGCCTATATGACTATTTCTAACTACTTTTTTTTGGGAAAGATGGACTCAAATACAGACATGAATTCATTTAAAAATGAATTGTACTTTTTGTTTATGTCCGTTTCCCTATAAACTGGGCTCCAATCTCTCTCTTTTAGGCTATCATTGAATTTTTTAAGGCCCTGTTCATTTATTATCCTAAAAGATTTCCAAGAATGCTCCGTACTGTTGCACACACTGATGTAATTGAGCCTAAGCAATTGACCACCATGATCAGAAAGGCCAAGGATTGGATGTACAGTGATCTCATTGCATTTAGACTTATCTATAAATATATTATCTATCAGACTTTTACTGTTAACAGTAACCCTAGTTGGGAAATCTATTATTGCCATCAGATTATAAGACTCCATTAAATGCACTAAATCAGCTTTACTATTGCTCTCATTTAGGAAATCAACATTAAAGTCACCAGTAATTATCAAGTTCTTGGACTTTTGAGTACAGTATGGATAATAAAGAATCTAAGTGCTTACGAAATGCATTCAAATTCCCTGAGGGAGATCTATACACTGCTAACACTACAGCCGTGAAGTCATTTACAGTAATCTCAACACCACATACTTCAATTTGTTGCTCTATGCAATGGCTCTTTAAATCTAATGCATTGTACGATATGTTGTTTTTTACATAAATTACCACTCCACCTTTTTCCATGATGGTTCCAAAGTAATGCGCTGCCTGACAGTAACCACTTTGTTGTAACCTTTCAATATCTTTCACATGATGTTCACTAAAACATAATACATCAGTATCTTTTATTCCTTGTGGTTCCTCTAACAGAACAGTAATGTCATTTACTTTATTACCAAGTCCTCCCACATTTTGGTGAAAAATAGACATTTCTTTGGAATTAGAGACAGATGTAAACTTTTGCCTAAAAATTATCTGTAGCTACAGACACAGTATGTTCATTACTAACAATTTCCTGAAACATATGAGTTTGAAATCGAGTCTGAGTTAATGGCTGGAGCCATTTAAGTGCGATTGGTTCCAACTTTGGGGTACATTTGTGGACTTCTTTCCAATATTTTTGTTTTTAAGAGGGTACCTAATGCTTTTTTTCCCTGATCTGTTCAGGTGCATACCGTGTCTTGCAAATAATTCTCGTCCAAAACTGCTTATATCTACAACACAAGTATTGTTAAAATACTTACACAACTTTGCTAACTTAGAATTCGTTTGTGAGATAGCCTCATTTACACAGGACAGTGGAATTAAGTCATGTCTCTTTGGAATGTTCACAACAAATACCTTAGACTGATGAAGCGCCGATATTTTCTTCCTAAGCAACTGTATGATATCATTCCCTTCATTGCAGGCGACGTTGTTTGAGCCACCTATTAAGATCACACACTTGTTTTTTACTTTTTCAGGATCACACCCCGCTACAGCTTCTTTAAGTTTAGCACCTGGTTTCACAATTCCACAAACATCGGCAGCATTAAAACTGCTTTTCACTATATCAGCCATGCCTATACAATGACTATCAGCAAAAATGTGAAGACGATTTGTTGATGTTTCACTCACAGCAGACTGGATAACACCACTGCCACTTTCACTTTCATTGCTGTTAACTGAACGTTGTGGCTCTGGAAGATCAAACCTAACCTTTTTCCGATAGTTTATCGGCACACTCTTCTTACGATTGTTTTCACTTTCTGTGAGACTATTACTAGAACAAAGTACATCAAAATTGTTTACATTCTCGAACCTCGAAACATTTGCTGTAGACGAAGTTTTAGTGCCGATTGTTTGACGCTTGTTGTGTACTACCTTCCATTCTGATGATTTATCAGCGTCATTTTGCACCAATGTAGCCATGTTCTGGCGAAAGTTTTTGTCCTTCTGTCTGTATTGAAGCAATGGATCCATGTTTCGCTTCGACTTCCGTTCCATACCTTCGGACTTCAGGCTGTGGATTTCCATTCTTAGACTGCTAATTACACATTGTAAACTAGCAATATGCTCATTATACCCGGTAGCACGTCCTTTTGCATTGACGCATGCCTGTATTCGTAATGGCATACTATCCACAAGTTCATCAAGTCACTGTTGGTCCAGATTGTACTACTCTTCAACAGTGATTCGGCGTAGATCCCTCAGAGTGGTTGGTGGGTCACATCATCCATAAACAGCCCTTTTCAAACTATCCCAGGCATGTTCGATAGGGTTCATGTCTGGAGAACACGCTGGCCACACTAGTCGAGCGATGTCGTTATCCTGAAGGAAGTCATTCACATGATGTGCATAATGAGAGCACAGATTGTCGTCCATGAAAACAAATGCCTCTGCAATGAGCTGCCGATATGGTTCCAGTGTCTGTTGGAGAATGACATTCCCATATCGTTCAGCCATTATAGTGCCTTCCACGACCACCAAAGGTGTTCAGCCTGACCGGGTTGCCTCAAAACCCGTCTCCTATGATTGTCTGGTTGAAGGCATATGCGACACTCATTGATGAAGAGAACATGATGCCAATCCTGAGTGGTCAACTCGGCATGTTGTTGAGCCCATGTGTACCATGCTGCATGGTGTCATGGTTGCAAAGATGGACCTTGCCATGGACTTCAGGAGGGAAGTTGCGCATCATGCAGGCTATTATGCACAATTTGAGTTGTAACACGACGTCCTGTGGCTGCACGAAAAGTATTATTCATCATGGTGGCATTGCTGTCAGAGTTCCTCTGCACCATAATCCGTAGGTAGCGGTCATGCACTGCAGTAGTAGCCCTTGGGCTGCCTGAGTGAGGCATGTCACCAACAGTTCCTGTCTCTCTGTATCTCCCTCATGTCCGAACATCACCACATTGGTTCACTCCGAGATGCCAGGACACTTCCCTTGTTAAGAGCTCTTCCTGGCAGAAAGTAACACTGCAGATGTGTTTGACCTGTGGTACTGACTGTCTAAACATGGTTGTACTACAGAAAACAAGAATCGTGTAACTCTGCAACTGATTGGCTGTCAGACCCCCTCCATCTAATAGGCGCTGCTTATGCATGGTTTTTTACATCTTTGGGCAAGTTTAGTGAAATCTCTGAATTGTCAAAGGGACTATGTCCGTGATACAATATCCACAGTCAACATATATCTTCAGGAGTTCTGGGAACTGAGATGATCAAAACCTTTGTTGATGTGTTTATTATTATTTAGTTACTTGCCACTCTATATTCACAAAGACGCAAAGCTAATTCTTTTTGCTGATGTAACAAGTATGGTAATCACACCCAACAAACAAACTAGCTGAGGAAATTGTAAATAATGTCTTTCAGAAAATTATAAGTGATTCTCTGCAAATGACTCTCAGCAAATTTTGATATACAGTTCTGTTTGGTAAATGGCATAACACAACTAATAAATATATACTTTGAGCAGAAGTCTGTAGCTAAGGGAGAACTGGAGGAACCACGTTCATGATCTGCTGAAATGTTTGAATTCAGTGACTTCTGGTACTAGGGTTACTGAAAATTTGGTGATGATAATATCAGTAAATTAGCTTACTGTGCCTATTTTCATTCACTGCTTTTGCATTGCATCATATTTTGTGGTAATCCATCACTAAGGGAAAAAAATATTCATTATACAAAAGTGTGTAATCAAAATAATAGCTCGAGCTCAGCCAAGAACATCTTGCAGACATTTATTTAAGAAACTAGAATACCCACAGAAGCTTCACAATACATAGACATTCACTTACAAAATTTTGTTATTAATAACAAATCCAAATTCAAAAGCAATACCATAGCTACAACAATAAGAGAAAGACTAATCTTTACTATTCTGGGTAAAATCTAACTGCAACAAAGAAAGGGATGAATCGCGCTGCCACTAAAGTCTTTGATCATTTACTAAATAGCATAAAAAAAGATAACCAACAAGCATTTAAAAATGAATTAAATGAATTTCTGAATGATGAATTTTTTGACATAATCAGCAATTTTACAATTACTAAAAAAATTTAATTATGTTATGTAAAGAGACTTTTTATTAAACTGACATATTCCAAATCATTACAAAGTTCATGATCTGTGGAACAAGTATTTAAAAAAAAGTCTAATCTAATCTACAGATTTGGAAGGCGAATATGCCCAATCTGATCAAACAGATGCACTAAACATTTTTAAATTTATTTCTAAAAAGAAAATAAATGAAACTCCAAATTAAACTCTCCTATCATCTTTGTATAAGCACCAAGCACACACTGCAACTAATTATCAGAAGGATCTTTGACACTTTAATGTTCTCTCATGTTTCTTAACCATAATGAAAGAATCATGAAGGGATTACCAACAAACTCATCATCTTGGTAAGAAATTTAACAAGTGGAGCCTGAAAACCTTGATGGAGATGTACAGTGCTTGACGCATTCCCTAGACCAATACGAGGTCGCAAGCATTAAGAAACCAGCAATTTCAATCTGGCTGATTCCGAATTGTGAATAAAAATGTGACGCAGTCACATACCATCTCCAAATAAACAGCCCCAACACAGTATAAAGAGGCCACCAGTTGACAAGCAGGACAGAGTTCAACAGTCTGAGAATTCTTGGACACACAAGGCTTGTCTGTTGGCATCAGTCGACAGCAGTAAATTTTGTGAATGAAAGAATATTCAATTAAGCATGTACACTAAGAAGGACTTGGGTTCTTGCCTGTATGCACCTCTGGACTGTGAGTAGTTAGCCTATCATGACTATGACTGATCGTCACTTACAATATGATGTGTAATGGAACTTGAGAGTTCAAATTGAACAATAAGAAACTGGCTCATTTTCACGATTCGAGTGCAAGTGATAGACAATGCACGCTACCTGTTCTAGTAATCTGAGTCTCTAGTAAGTGTCCTCCATGTTCTATACTCTTTGAAATTATGACTCAGGGTGTGTGTTCTTCAACATGTTCAGGTAAACTCAGGAAGAAGTAATAAAATCAGACCAAATTACCAACCCAAAAGCTCATTCCTCCATTTCTACCTCCCTAGTCTGATACCTAACTCTGTTCTGTCTCCAACCACAGAAATCTGACAAACCTCAGCTAGACCCTGTTATTGACTTATTCCCTTGTATGAAGCCACTCAGATTGCAAAGAGTCAATAGACCTGAAAAATTCCTATGCCGCTAGCTACCTATTCGACTGAGGGATCCACATACCTATGTTGTGACCCACATCCAATTACAAAGTAATCTTTTGAGTACGGACACTGTTAAAATAGGCAGCATACAAGACACCTATTTACTGTTAATATATGTGCTGATCTACTGAGCCATATTATAATGACTGGTACTGATATTAGATGAAGCATTTTAGAAAATTAGCCTTTAAGTGAGGTCTGAACCTCACCACTGCTTAAATTTTGAATAAAAATCATCAGCAATGACGGCCAAATACTTCTGGCATAACAAGTCAGTTCTGCCAATGGCCTTGTAAATGAGTGCAGAGGAGTGGGCAGATGTTCAGGGCACTCTCTTGCCCTTGATGTGGGAAATTGCCCCCAAAAGACAGAAGACTCGGCAATGATCAACGGCATGAGGATCAGGAAGGCAAAGGAAACCAGTGCATTTAAGACACATAATGTGTATCCATAGGACATGTGGCCTATAACTGAAAAAGTGTCATGATCTCTCCATTGGCAAAAGATTCCAGACTAGTCTCCTGTTCAGATCTCCAGAGACCTGCCAAGGGGGAGGATGTGTTATGACTACAAAGGTGGGGCAAAGAGAGTTACTATGCACAGATCCGTGCTAAGGGTGTTCCCATCAGAATCAACACCCAAACAACAGTGACAATAGTTCAGGCACACTGGACAGATAATTCAGTACATAAAGGAAAATAAAAATATAATAGTAGCGGAGGATTGGAATGCAGGATGAGGAGGAGTAGATGAAGAGGTTACGGGATAATATGGGCTTGGTAGTATGAATGAGAGAGAAGAAAGACTAAGATACGCAATAAATTTCAGCTTGTAATGGTGAATACTCTGTTCAATTCAGTGATGATGAAGGGTGGGCTGAAGTTTAAGAGACAGTCAGGAAGAATCAATGTGGAAATAAGTGGTATATAAAAGTACTAAGGGATGAAGAGAGACATGAATTTTTGAGGCTATAGATAATGCAATAATGAATAGTTCAGTTGGTAGGTCAGTTGAAGAGAAAGAGACATCTCTAAATAGGGCAAGCACAAAAGCTGGAAAGAAAAACGTAGGCACAAGAAAAGGGGGGGGGGGGGGGGGGGGGGAAGATGGCTAACAGAAGAAATACTTCAGTTTATCGACAAAAGAAAGAAGAACAAAATGTTTACAGAAATCCAGAAATACAATTCATTAGGAATGAAATAAACAGGAATTTCAGTGAAGCTAAGGCAAAAATGTCTGCATGAAAAAATTTTAATGATCGTTGAAAGGACTGACTCAGCATGTAGAAAAGTCAAAACAACTTTCAATGGAATTAAATGCGAGGGCGTTAACATTAATAGTGTGATGGGGCTTGCTTTGTTAAATGCATGTGGGAGAACAGATAAGTGGAAAGAATACACTGAAGTCCTCTAAGAGAATGATGTGGTAGAAGAAGAAACAGAAATTAACAGGAAAGAGTTAGGCGACCCCACATTACAATCAGAATTTAAAAGAGCTTTGGACGACTTAAGATAAAGTAAAGCAGAATGGATAGATAAGATTCCATGACAATTTCAAAAATCATTGGGGGAAGTGGCAACAAAACGACTGTTCATGTTGATGTGTAGAATATGAGACTGGAGATGTACCATTAGACTTTCAAAAAATCATCATCCACACAATTCAGGAGAAAGAAAGCTGGCATTCTACAGATTGCAGCATGGAATGTCAGATCCCTTAATCGGTCAGGTAGGTTAGAAAATTTAAAAAGGGAAATGGATAGGTTAAAGTTAGATATATTGGGAATTAGTGAAGTTCGGTGGCAGGAGGAACAAGACTTTTGGACAGATGAATACAGGGTTATAAATACAAAATCAAATAGGGGTAATGCAGGAGTAGGTTTAATAATGAATAAAAAAATACGAGTGCGGGCAAGATACTACAAACAGCATAGTGAACGCGTTATTGTAACCAAGATACACATGAAGACCACGTCTACTACAGTAGTACAAGTTTATTTGCCAACTAGCTCTGCAGATGATGAAGAAATTGATGAAATGTATGATGAGATAAAAGAAATTATTCAGGTAGTGAAGGGAGATGAAAATTTAATAGTCATGGGTGACTGGAATTCAACAGTAGGAAAAGGAAGAGAAGGAAACTTAGTACGTGAATATGGATTGGGGCTAAGAAATGAAAGAGGAAGCCGCCTGGTAGAATTTTGCACAGAGCACAACTTAATCATAGCTAACCCTTGGTTCAAGAATCATTAAAGGAGGTTGTATCCATGGAAGAACCCTGGAGATACTGAAAGGTTTCAGATAGATAATATAATGGCAAGACAGAGATTTAGGAACCAGATTTTAAATTGAAAAAACTTTAGAGGGGCAGATGTGGACACTGACCAGAATCTATTGGTTATGAAGTGTAGATTAAAACTGGAGAAACTGCAAAAAGGTGGGAATTTAAGGAGATGGGACCTGGATAAACTGACTAAACCAGAGGTTGTACAGAGTTTCAGGGAGAGCATAAGGGAACAATTGACAGAAATGGGGGAAAGAAATACGATAGAAGAAGAATGGGTAGCTTTGAGGGATGAAGTAGTGAAGGCAGCAGAGGATCAAGTAGGTAAAAAGACGAGGGCTAGTAGAAATCCTTGGGTAAGCGAAGAGATACTGAATTTAATTGATGAAAGGAGAAAATACAAGAACGCAGCAAATGAAGCAGGCAAAAAGGAATACAAACGTCTCAAAAATGAGATCGACAGGAAGTGCAAAATGGCTAAGCAGGGATGGCTAGAGGACAGATGTAAGGATGTAGAGGCTTATCTCATGAGGGGTAAGATAGATAGTGCCTACGAAATCCAGTTCTAAGCAAAGAAGGGAAAGCAGAAAGGTGGAAGGAGTATATAAGGGTCTATACAGGGGCGATGTTCTTGAGGACAATATTATGGAAATTGAAGAGGATGTAGATGAAGACGAAATTCAAGATATGATACTGCGTGAAGAGTTTGACAGAGTACTGAAAGACCCGAGTCAAAACAAGGCCCTGGGAGTAGACAACATTCCATTAGAACTACTGACAGCCTTGGGAGAGCCAGTCCTGACAAAACTCGACCATCTGGTGAGCAAGATGTATGAGACAGGCGAAATTCCCTCAGACTTCAAGAAGAATATAATAATTCCAATCCCAAAGAAAGCAGGTGTTGACAAATGTGAAAATTACCGAACAATCAGTTTAAGAAGCCACAGCTGCAAAATACTAACACGAATTCTTTACAGGCGAATGGAAAAACTAGTAGAAGCTGACCTCGGAGAAGATCAGTTTGGATTCTGTAGAAATACTGGAACACGTGAGGCAATACTGACCTACGACTTATCTTAGAAGAAAGATTAAGGAAAGGCAAACCTACGTTTCTAGCATTTGTAGACTTAGAGAAAGCTTTTGACAATGTTGACTGGAATACTCTCTTTCAAATTCTAAAGGTGGCAAGGGTAAAATACAGGGAGCGAAAGGCTATTTACAATTTGTACAGAAACCAGATGGCAGTTATAAGAGTCGAGGGACATGAAAGGAAAGCAGCTGTTGGGAAGGGGTTGAGACAGGGCTGTAGCCTCTCCCCGATGCTATTCAATCTGTATATTGAGCAAGCAGTAAAGGAAACGAAAGAAAAGTTCGGAGTAGGTATTAAAATCCATGGAGAAGAAATAAAAACTTCGAGGTTCGCCGATGACATTGTAATTCTGTCAGAGACAGCAAAGGACTTGAAAGAGCAGTTGAATGGAACGGACAGTGTCTTGAAAGGAGGATATAAGATGAACATCAACAAAAATAAAACGAGGATAATGGAATGTAGTCGCATTAATCAGGTGATGTTGAAGGAATCAGATTAGGAAATGAGACACTTAAAGTTGTACAGGGATTTTGCTATTTGGGGAGCAAAATAACTGATGATTGTCGAAGCTGAGAGGATATAAAATGTAGACTGGCAATGGCAAGGAAAGCATTTCTGAAGAAGAGAAATTTGTTAACATCGGGTATAGATTTAAGTGGCAGGAAGACTTTTCTGAAAGTAATTGTATGGAGTGTAGCCATGTATGGAAGTGAAACATGGACGATAAATAGTTTAGACAAGAAATGAATAGAAGCTTTCGAAATGTGGCGCTACAGAAGAATGCTGAAGATTAGATTGGTAGATCACCTAACTAATGATGTGGTACTGAATAGAGTCGGGGAGAAGAAGAATTTGTGGCACAACTTCACTAGAAGAAGGGATCAATTGATAGGACACTTTCTGAGGCTTCAACGAATCACCAATTTAGTATTGAAGGGAAGCGTGGACGGTAAAAAATCGTAGAGGGAGACAAAGGGATGAATACACTAAGCAGATTCAGAAGGTTGTAGGCTGCAATAGGTACTGGGAGATGAAGAGGCTTGCACAGGACAGAGTAGCATGATGAGCAGCATCAAACCAGTCTCAGGAATGAAGACCACAACAACAAACAACACAATTCCGAAGATAGCAAGGACATATAACTGCAAGAACTATCGCTTGACCAGCTTCACTGTTCATGCACCCAAGCTGCTGACAAGAATAATAAACATAAGAATGGAAAAGAAAATTGAGGATCTTATGTTTATGATCAATCTGACTTTAGGAAGGTAAGGCAGCAGAGAGGCATTTCTGACATTGTGGCTGAGATTGGAAGCGAGACTGGAGAAAAATCGAGACACATTCATAAGCTCTATCAACCTGGAGAAAGCATTCAACAACATAAAATTGTGGAAGATGTTCAAAATCCTGAGAAAAATAGGGGTAAGCTATAGGGAAAGACAGGTAATATGCAATATGCACAAGAACCAAAGGGAATAATAAGTGTGGAAGATTAAGAGCGAAGTGCACAAATTAGGAAGTGTGTAAGACAGGTATGTAGTCTTTCAGCCTTGCTACTCAGTATAATGCTGAAGAAGCAATGACAGAAATAAAAAGTTCAAGAGTGGGATTAAAATTTAAAGTGAAAATGGTATCAATGATATGATTTGCTTTTGACATTGCTATCCTCACTGTAAGTGAAAGAGTATTACATGTTCTGCCGAATGGAATGAACAGTCGAATGAGTATGGAATATGGACTGAGAGTAAATTGAAGAAAAACAAAAGTAATGAGAAGTAGCAGAAATGAGAACAGTGGGAATTATCAGAATTGGGGATCATGAAGTAGTCAAATTTAAGAAACTCTGCTACCTAGGCAGCATAACAACCAGTAATGGACAGTGCAAGGATGACTTGAAATAAGACTAACACTGGCAAAGAGAATATTCCTGGCCAAACATCAGCCTCATTTTGAGGAAGAAATTTCAGAGAATGTATACAGGAAGCACAGCACTGTATGGTACTGAAACATGGACTGTCAGAAAATTGGAGCAGAAGAGAACTGAAGCATTTGAGATGTGGTGCTACAGAAGAAAGTTGAAAATTAGGTGAACTGATAAGATAAGAAATGAGTAGGTTCTCCACAGGGATGGGTGGGAAAGGAATACAAGGGAAACACTGACAAGAAGAAACGACAGGATAATAGAACATTGGTTATACAATCACAGAATAACTTCCATAGTACTCATACTAGAGGGAGCTGCAGAGGGTACAAATTGTATGGAAAGACTGAGATTGGAGTACATAGGTTGCAATTGCTACTCTGAAGTAAGATGAAAAGTTGGCAAAGGAGAGGAATTCCTGGCGGGCCGCATCAAACCAGTCAGAAGACTGAAGACTCAAAAGAAGAAGAAGGAGGAGGAGGGAGGGCTTTAAGTAGGTTTAAAACATTGAGCATTCTCATTTGATACTGTTACATTCAGAGTAGTGTGCTCTCTCTCTCTCTCTCTCTCTCTCTCTCTCTCTCTCTCTCTCATACACACACACACACACACACACACACACACACACACACACACACACACACACACACACACACACACACACAAGTTGGAAAAAGGAGAAGATAAGGAAAGCGGCAGAGTCCAAATCAACGAGTATTTATCTTCAGCGTCATACGAACTCAGCAATGCACGGCTTACTTACAGGCTGAGGATGTGTTAAACCCAAGTCTTTAATTTCTGCAGTTGAAAATATTCAAACATTGTAGTCTCAGACTGAATGCACAAAATAGTGCTAGTATTGAATGTTAAGTCTAAGGCAATGGACAATGTAATGGTATCTAGAAATACCAATAGTCTTGGATAAGCTGATTATGAGTGTTTTTGACATAAAATGAAAACAAGAACTATTAAAACCAATTCATTTATTAATACTCACATGCTCACGATAGAAATCCAATGGGTCTTTAACACTTTGATGCTTTCTCAATTGACAATAAAGGCGGCGTGCCAGTATTCCTCGCCACCAAGCCTGAAACAAATGCATCTGCTATAATGATGCCCAGTTCTATATTAATGTGTTAGTGAGAAGTGTACAAATCCTGGGACATGAATTCCCAAGGTTTTTTTTTTAAAAAAAATATAAGTGAGTGAATGTGTGTGTGTGTGTGTGTGTGTGTGTGTGTGTGTGTGTGTGTGAGAGAGAGAGAGAGAGAGAGAGAGAGAGAGAGAGAGAGCGAGCGCGCGGGGGGTCAATACCTATACATTAAAGTCTCAAATCATGAGAAATGTGAATAATATAGCTCCATTAGCAACAGAATGTACTATGAAGTTAGAAAGTGAATAATAATTGATGTTCTACTTTGAATAAATGCTTGAAGGAAATGTTTTGAATAGTGACACCTGTGTTAGTGCACTAAAAGTAAATGTAGATATATTGCCAATATACCACTGGTACATTGCCAATCTACCACTTTTTGCTCTAAAAAGTACACTAAGGTCATATGGCATGAATGGCAGGGTGACCCCGTAGTATTTACTAGTGTTAGTTGAGTAGCCAATATTATTTCCCGGTTTCTTACAGAAGGTTAGATTTTAGATTAGATTTACTTTCATTCTAATTGATCTGTAGTGAGGAGGTCCTCCAGGATGTAGAACATGTCAGAAAAACAATAATACATGAAAAATATTTACAACTGAAACAAATAAGCTGGTGTACCTTCCATAGATCCCAAGTGGAATGATCATAATTTCTGTTAATGAACACAATATGAAAGAATCATTTTACAAACATTAATGCACTGAATTAAAAAAAAAAAAAAATTATTTACAAGGTAATATACATGTAATAGAACTACTATAATACTTATTTACAATGAACACATTACTGCACTGAATTGTTGCAGAAGTTAGATTGTACACACACACACACACACACACACACACACACACACACACACACACACACACACACAAATCAGTTGGTTCTCCTGAGAACTTCATCAATGAAGTAGAAGGAGTTTCATTGGTTGTTAAACTTTTTATGGCTGCTGGCAAGTTATTGAAAATGTGTGTTCCTGAGTAATGCACACCTTTTTGTACAAGACTAAGTGACTTTAAATCCTTGTGAAGATTATTCTTATTTCTAGTATTGATTCCATGAATTGAGCTGTTGGTTTGAGAAAGTGATATATTTTTAATGCCAAATTTCATTAAGGAATAAATATATTGGGAAGCAGTAGTTAGTATTCCTAGTTCCCTAAACAGGCTTCTGCAGGATGTTCTTGAGTTCACACCACATATAACTCTTACTGCACATTTTTGTGCCCGGAAAACTTTAGCTTTGCTGATGAATTACCCCAAAAAATAATCCCATATGACATTATGGAATGAAAGTAAGTGTAGAATGCCAACTTTCTAATTTTTATGTCCCCAATGTTTGACACAATTTGCATTTGCAAATAGAGATACATTAAGACGCTTCAGCAGTTCTGTGGTGTGCTCCTCCCAGTTGAATTTATTATCAAGCTGTAATACCAATAATTTAACACCGTCCACTACTTCTATCCGCTTGTCGTCATATGTTAGGCATATACTCGTGGGTCACCCCTTACAAGTTGTGAACTGCATGTAGTGTGTTTGTTCAAAGTTTAGTGACAAAGAATTGGCTAAGAAACAGTGATTAATGTCCACAAATATTTTATTAGCTGATCTTTCTAAGACTACACTTGATTTGCTATTTATTGCAATGTTTGTATCATCGGCAAACAAAACTAACTTGGCAACTGGTAATGTTACTGATGAAAGGTCATTGATATACACAAGAAAAGGTAAGGGTCCCAAAATGGAACCTTGTGGGACCCCACATGTAATTAGTTCCCAGTCGGATTATGCCTGATAGCTTGATACATGTCTCTTTCCTAATAACACCCTTTGTTTCCTGCCAGAGATATAAGGTTTGAACCATTTTTGCAGCATTTCCTGTTACACCACAATATTCTAATTTACTTAAAAGGATATTATATTTTACACAGACAAATGCCTTTGACATATCACAAAATATACCAGTTGCCTGCAATTTTTTATCTAATGAATTAAGCACATTTTCACTGTAAGTGTAGATAGCCTTCTCAATATCAGAACCCTTTAGAAATCCGAACTGCGACTGATAGTAGGTTATTTGAGATAAGATGGTTATACAGCCAATTGTACATTACTTTTTCTAAAATTTTTGAAAATGCTGGCAAAAGTGAATTTGGACGGAAATTTGATGCAATTTCTTTATCTCCCTTCTTAAACAGTGGCTTAACTTCAGCATATTTCAACCATTCAGAAAATATTCCACTGATAAATGACTGATTACACAGAGAGCTTAATATTTTACTTAGCTCAGAATCTCATTCTTTAACTTTGTTGATATTGCATCATACTCACTAGATGTTTTTGATTTTAAAGATTTTATGATGGACATTATTTCTGCTGGAGTAGTTAGGGTCAAATTGATATTATGGAAGTTGCTTGAAATGTCTGGTCTGAGGTCTTCCATAGCAGCATCTACAGAACCTGACACCCCCACCTTTTCAGTAACAGTTATAAAACATTTGTTAAAAAGTTCTGCAACACTACACACATCTGTCCCCAATGTATCATTTACTCTTAATGCTATTTGTCCCTCTTCATGTCTGGTTCTACCAGTCTCCTCCTTCACTATATCCCATATTGTCTTTACTTTGTTATCTGATATGACCATCTTTTCCTTTTGACATCCGTATTACAGTCTTTAATATTTTGCAGTATTTCTTGTAATGTTCTATAGCATCAACATCGGAACTGTTTCGGATTGACAGATATAGTTTTCTTTTTGTTTTCCAAGATACCCCTATTCCTTGAGTAATCCATGGCTTCTTTGTAGACTGTGCTCTAACCTTGGTTAGTTTTGAAGGGTAAACAGTGTTCAAATAAGGTAAGATCTTTACTAGAAAATTTTCATTCATGCCATGCCATGAGGACTGTAAACAACAGTCCAGTAAATGTCTTTGAAGAGTATCCTAAAATAATCAATTTTTGGCTTATTGATTACCCTCTTGAGCTCAGATTTAACAGATTTAATATTATGTTCATTATTAACATTTAACAGAAGGAACTGCATGTCATGGTCTGAGAGGCCATTGACTACTGGTTTTGTAACATAAATTTGTTCATTGGACTTTTTTTATAAAGATATTATCAATGGCTGTTTGTCAGCAATTGGCTACCGTAGTGGGGAACTTTACAGTGGGAATTAAGTTGAATGATAGTGTTACTAACTCAAATAAGTTCTTATTGGGAGAGTCTTTAAGGAAATCTACATTGAAATCACCAGCAACCACTATTTCTGTTTTTGGTTGCTAAATGGGCAAGCTTCAAGGTGGTTTATGAACAGATTAAAGTTATCTGCAGGTGATCGACAGACACTTAATATTATGAAGGTTTTTTTGTGAAATTCTAATTCTGTTGCACATGCTTCCATATGCTGTTCTAGGCAAAATTTGTGAATGTCTATGTTCTTAAATTTATGACAGTTCCTAATGAATGTGGCAACTCCTCCTTTCTCCATTTCTGATCTACCAAAGTGAGACGCTAACCTAAACCCTGTAACACTTGAAAGTTCTATACCAGTGGCCACATGATGTTCAGAGAGGCAGATCATGTCAGCTGGGTTTGAGAATTTTAATTCATCTATGCAGATAATTAATTCATTAAAAACAAAGATTCCAAGACTTACCAAGCGGGAAAGCGCCGGCAGACAGGCACATGAACAAAACACACAAACACACACACAGAATTACAAGCTTTCGCAACTGGCAGTTGCTTCGTCAGGAAAGAGGGAAGGAGAGGGAAAAATGAAAGGATGTGGGTTTTAAGGGAGAGGGTAAGGAGTCATTCCAATCCCGGGAGCGGAAAGACTTCCCTTAGGGGAAAAAAAAGGACAGGTGTACACTCGCACACACACACACATATCCATCCGCACATACACAGACACAAGCAGACATATTTAAAGGCAAAGAGTTAAGGGCAGAGAGCACATCTTGGCACAGTGTTACACCGTCTGAGTTATCTGGATACTTCCCACCAACACCAACCTATCCGAACTCCGGAGATGGGAACTCGCCCTTCAGTATATCCTCTCTTCTCGATATCCACCAGGCCTCAACCTCCGCTAATTTCAAGTTGCCGCCGCTCATACCTCACCTGTCTTTCAACAACTTCTTTACCTCTGTACTTCCGCCTCGACTGACATCTCTGCCCTTAACTCTTTGCCTTTAAATATGTCTGCTTGTGTCTGTGTATGTGCGGATGGATATGTGTGTGTGTGTGCGAGTGTACACCTGTCCTTTTTTTCCCCTAAGGGAAGTCTTTCCGCTCCCGGGATTGGAATGACTCCTTACCCTCTCCCTTAAAACCCACATCCTTTCATTTTTCCCTCTCCTTCCCTCTTTCCTGACGAAGCAACTGCCAGTTGCGAAAGCTTGTAATTCTGTGTGTGTGTTTGTGTGTTTTGTTCATGTGCCTGTCTGCCGGCGCTTTCCCGCTTGGTAAGTCTTGGAATCTTTGTTTTTAATATATTTTTCCCATGTGGAAGTTTCTTTCTGTTTTATTTACAGATAATTAATTCATTATTTTTATTTCTCAATCCTCGACTATTTTGATGCAATAAAGATAGCTGACATTTCACTCTGACTGAGTTAAAATTGAGTAGAGTTGAAATATTTGCTGACTGTTGCAAATTCTTAACCAATAGCTGTTTATGCTGATGTAATAAGCTAGAATTATGTTTTTTGGTTTGTTTATCAAACTGAAGGTTTGTCTTAGTCCTAACCTCTCTTAAAATTTGGTTTATTTCCGTCCTTCCTACCCTAAAAAAGGGTCTTTTCTGAACCCTATAACCACTCATGACAGTGCTCCCTTTTTAATTTTCCTGCTATTTTCCCAACCAGTTTACCCTACCCTTTCCTGTTGATGTGAGGCCAATGCATAGTATAATCTCACCTATTGAGAGAATCAACAGGAACCACACCAATGTGTGACCCTGCACCTGACATAAGCAGCCGTTCCAATTCCAAATTAACTCTCTTGACAGAAGAGTTCAAATGGGGTCAGTCATGGCACCCAAGAACAGATACAAACTCAACACTAGTATGTTTCGATGCTGGTGCAATCTTTGCCAGGTCACTCTATACTGTACGCAGGATCTCTGTCAATACTATTACCTGCCCCACTCACTATAACCATGGTGTCTTCCTTTGTGAAATCTTTTCATTTAAGAAATGTATGGATAACACTGAGTGTTATAAGTGCTTCTATTTTAATCTTTTTATTATGATTATTATTATTATTGTTATTATTATTGTTATTATTATTGCAAAATCTTTGAGTGGATGGATGAATGAATGCAAAGAAAACTCAAAATATGACCATAAAATAAATAGCGAGTGTGGACTATACATAAGAATGTCAACACATCCAGGGTTTTTGTCTTTTCTTCTAGTGTGCACATCCTAAACTTTTGTTTATATTGTCTTATTGACAAGACTGGTGCATTTGAAGTTAACTTATGTAATATGAAACAAACTAGGATAGAGGGAATCTTTGTGGCACAATTGACAGGACAGGTGTCCAGCAGTAAACTATCATGAGAAAAATAGACAGCCTCAAACAAAAAGAAGAGAAAGAAGGAGGAGGAAGAGGAAATAAATAAATAATTAAATAAATAAATACACATCCCCTGCCCCAAAGAGTGGAAATGAATAAATGTAAGATAAAAAACAAAAGGGTTTTCTTTTCTGGAACACACAGCTTCAAGAAAATGTCAACAATTACATTTAATTTGCTGGTGAATGCTAGTTTAAAAAAAGAGAGAGAGAGAGAGAGAGAGAGAGAGAGAGAGAGAGAGAGAGAGAGAGAGAGAGAGAGAGAGAGAGAGAGAGAGCAAAATACAGGCGGCAAAATTATTGCACCTTTACTCTTGAATAAATTATTTGTTTGCTAACACAATAGAAGTTATATTTACTTTGCCTATTGTCCTTCACAATTTGATGTCATAAGTAAAAAATAACAGCAGTTTACAGGGTGATTAATACAGCTGCAGGAAACAAATAGCATAACAATATATTTCAAGATGCACAAAATTTAATATCCATTGATTATTCTTAGGGCCCATTATAGCACACCACAAAACACAGTTAAACTACAATGAAAGTGTCAGAGCGGATGTTTTAATTATACACACAACAGACAGACGTAATAGATTAAACAGATTATATTTAGACTGTACCTGGATCTTCACTACATATTTGACAAGTTTTGTTCTTGATAACTTTTGACGAACAAGCCATCCTCTGCAGTGTGCTTGCAGACGTACTATGGACTCAATACTTGGCTGCCGTCTATGTAGGCCAAGCACACCCTGAAAATGAAGTCAGGATCAGTTACACAGCAACATGACTCACAGTATCCACTGTTAAGTTGAAATATTATGAGGTTATACAACAGGCTGACAATGTGATACTGACCAAATGCACAATTTGTGATAAGCTCAATAAGAAACACTCTTGTATATAGAGACTCTCATGTATTAAAAACAGAAGATTTATTAAAAAATGAAAATAGACAACAGAAAAGCTATTTTGAGGAGCTGACAAGAAAAGAAATCCGAGCAAAGTAAAACTAATGAGATAGTGTAACACAGGATAAAGCTCCTTTCTATGATATTAATATCCTACATTTCAATACTATTCACAAAATTGCGCTAACATTTAATTACCATGAACAAAAATGTTATTTTGTACTGTGAAATGAGTTATATGGCAATGAACAATGCAGCAATGACTGTTTAAGAAACCACAGGACCAGTTTTGCAAAGATCAGTATGACAGTACTGTTACAGGATGGTCTGATTTTATAATTATTAAAGACAAAGCATAAGAAGGGGTACATCAAGTATGTTTGGTAGTGTATTTGGTTTACATGAAATCACTAATTTATTGGTTTCACAGGCAATCTATAATCTTCTAACAATATTATGAGGGAAATGCAATGTATGAATACAAGATGTGATACACATCTGTAAGTAAACTAGTCTTGTCCCTTTGCCTCCATATAAAACACAGCCACTGCGACCTACATGCTAAAAAACCCAGAAATTGGAAGGCCCTCTCATTGGAGCAAATGGCCATATGTCAGTGGGCTATACCCTATACATAAACGAGTGAGAAGTGCCTCATCTTATTAGCATGGCCAGTGGGAGATTCACCATGGTTAAGTAGTTGACTTTACTATGCACCACTTATTATCAGTCGCTTCACATTCTTCTTCCCATTCACTGTATACTTCAACACATAGATAGTAGTATACAAGGAGATATTACATGAAGTCATACGATTTTCAATGCTTGCTTCTTTGGCTTTTCAGTCCTACTCAACCCAACAAGCCACCTTCCTAGATGTTGACCTCAACCTTAGAGATGGTTACGTCAGTACCTACTAACCACCAGAAATACCTCCTCTTTGACAGCTGCCATCCATTCCATACTAAGAAGTCCCTACCGTACAGCCTAGCCACCCGTGGTGGTCGCATCTGCAGTGACGAGCAGTCCTCCTCTAAATATACCGAGGGTCTCACTCAAGCCTTCATTGACCATAATTATCCTCCCATCCTTCTACAAAAACAAATCTCCCGTGCCTTATCTTTCCAGTCTCCTACCACCTCCCAAAGTCCCACAGTTCAGCCACAGAAGAGCATTCCCCTCATAACTCAGTACCATCGGGAACTGGAGCAACTGAATTACATTCTCCGCCAGGGTTTTGATTACCTCTCATCGTGCCCTGAAATGAGAAATGTGCTACCCACTATCCTTCCCACCCCTCTCACAGTGGTATTCCGCCATCCACCGAACTTACACAATATACTCGTCTATCCTTACACAACCCCTGACCTCATGGCCCATACCCCTGTAATAGACCTAGGTGCAAGACATGTCCCATACATCTTCCTACCAACACCTACTCCATTTCGGTCACTAACTTCACTTATCCCATTAAAGGCGGGCTACCTGTGAAACCAGTCATGTGATTTACAAGCTAAACTGCAACCACTGTGCTGCATTCTATGTAGGCATGACAACCTACAAGCTGACTGTCCGCATGAAGGGCCACTGACAAACTGTGGTCAAAAAACAAGTGGACCACCCTGTTGCTGAACATGCTGCCAAACATGACACCCCTTATCTGAATGACTGCTTCACAGCCTGTGCAATATGGATCCTTCCCACCAACACCAGCTTTTCTGAATTGCACAGGTGGGAACTTTCCCTGCAAAACATCCTCCGTTCCCATAACCCTCTTGGCCTCAACCTTCGTTAGTCACTGTCCTCACCCATCCAGCCCCCTCCCCGTTCCCATTCCAGCACTACACAGACATCATTTCACTGCCACACCCAGTCTTTTAATTTATTTTTGTTTTTATTTCTCTCCTTTCTGCTACTTACCCCCTCTGCACCTTCTCTCCTGCCATCTGTCTAAACTGCAACACCTCACCGTCCGCCACTCCCACCATACTATCCCTCCCCCTCCCCATTCCCGTTCCTGTTCCAGCCTCTTCCTTACCCCCACCCAGTCACCACTCCCATCATGCACTGGTGCTCCTGCTCACAGTTAGTTTCAGCTCTCTAAGACTGCAGACGTGTCTGCCAGATGCATTTGTGTGTGTGTGTGTGTGTGTGTACTGCTGACAAAGGCCTTAATGGCGGAAAGCTATGAGTGTGCGAATCTTTTTATTATGCCTATCGCGACTCAGCATCTCTGCTATATGGTGAGTAGCAACTTTCCTTCTCTGGTATTGTAAAATTATTCTGGGCCTCTTTAGCAACCAGGCTGGCAATTGGTTCTAATCCTGGGTTTAAATTGGCACTTGTACCGCACCAAGTGTCATTAGATCATGCTTTATGTGAATTCAAATCACTCTTGTTGCTCGCAGATGATTTGGAAGGCAAGCAATGATTTGATATGCTTGTTAATTTGGAACAGCGAGGATCTTATATGTCTAACACAGTGTGAGGATTTGCCAAGAGGCATGAATTTCCAACACACTACTTTCCAGGAAGTGATGACCATTCATATAGCTGCCTCCTCCTCCTGGGTAAGAGTGTCAACAGTGCCTCAGTATCTTTTGAACCCATACTTTATTTTGTTTATCATATTATGAAAACAAATGCATATACACAACATCTGTGGACATATGTGCACATACACAATCTCATACAGTCTTATGTCTCCAGATCTAGTTCCCTGATCCATTCAGTTGTTTTATCTGATGCACGGCGAATGTCCATTATCGTTCCTTTGTCTGCTCGAAAAGTATGGCCAGCAACGATATAAAGGATTGGCTGTAAGGAGGCTCCACATTCACAGTCTGCAGAACCAGCCCATCACTGCTTGTGTGTTAGATAACCACATCTGCCTTTGCCAGTTCCAATTCAGTTCATGATCCTCCATTGATAACTGAGGAGATTGAAACCTCTTATCTGTGTAGAAGAGTTCTCCAGCAAATGCTTGTTATCTGCAGATAACTGCTTCCAATGGATTTTCTATGAATGGCTGTCACTGAAAGAGGATCTAACAAGGTTGGTTTACTTAATTTAAAGCACTGGAGTTCTGCTTGTGCAATATCTCAATGAACGGGTAGCTGAGAATTCTTTTGAATGTTATTCCACACCTTCAGGAGAGCTTCTGTTCTTCTTAGAGCTAGAGGTGGGATATTGTTGAAAACAAGAAGCCACAGAGTGCTTTTACTCTGAATATATCCCATAATCATTCACAATGCCTGATTAAATTGCACATCTACCTTCCTGGTGTGAGCACTATTGATCCAGGTCGAACACCGGTACTCAGCAATAGATTATGATAAGGCTAAGGCTGTGTATCTTAAAATATGAGATTTACTCCCCATGAGGCACCAGCATATTTGTGAAGAATCTTTATTGTTTTAGCTTTAGCAACTACATTTGAAAGATTCTGGTTGTACGTTAAGAGTGCCATATAATGTTATTCCTAGCTATTTTGGTGTACTGCAGCACTTGGCAACACTTCACCTCTAAACCTGACTTCTGGTTTGTACCTTGCCAGTCTAATGTGTAGCTGAAATGTAGATATCACTGTTTTCCAAGGATTTGGATGAAGGCACCATTTTTTGAAGTACACATCCCAGATTTTCATATCACTGGATAAAGTGGTTTCAGCATCAGAAAAGTTAGAGCTCTGGACCACCAAACAAATGTCATCAGCATAAATAAATTTCTTTTACGGTGTTTCCAATAAAATCTTGCGTGTACAGATTGAAAAGAAGGGAAGCTCAAACAGATCCTTGACATAAACCATCATTCAGTTTAAATGTTTTGCTACTGCCTTTTTCAGTATAGATCTGAATGTATATATTGCTTAGAATGTGGTTAAGTAGTTCCGTAAGTTTATGGTGTTGGATAACACTCAAATTTCAAAGAAGTCCTTCTCACCAAGCAGCTGATAGATTAAAAAAATAAAAAATAAAAATAATAATAATAATAATAATAAAAATAATTAAAAAAATAATTTTTGCAGATACTCTTATCAACTTCTTCTCGAACCCATTTTTGATATAAGTAGTGAGAGAGAGTCTCTGATGGTCTGAATATCACTTGTTCTGCAGGTAAGTGTTTGTTGACTACAAAAATTCTATTGTACATCAGATGCTCAAGGAGTTTGTAAGCGACAATTAGAAGTGCTACTGAACAATAGTTTTTGCTTTTGTGGGATATTTATTTGGTTTCAGTATTGCTAATACTTTTGTTTTCTTCATCAGGGGGTGGAAGATTTTTGGTTTGTAAGGTATCTGAGAACTAGGTAAGTCATTTTGCTGAACTAGAAAGACAAGCTACAGTCCGTCAAATCCAGCTGCTTTTCCAAGTTCCATGCTTTTGATTTAATCTTTGGTTTTCTCTTCTTAAAATGGAATGCCAAGTTGAGAAGTATGTAGAGCCACTCCTCTTCTGGTATTCAGCTATATTTTATATCCCTTTTGGTTTGCTTGTCTTGTGTTCTTGGAAATTCATACTAGGTGTTTAGCAAAACAATTCAAATTGATGGCGTTTTTTGACCTTTTGGTTGCAGGTTTTGATGAATCTAGATTACTAATGACAGACCAGGCTTTCCTATTAATGTGGGTTAAACTAAGGATTCTACTATTTCATAACATATCTTTCTTTGACCCTAATTCAAGGATAGAAGGAGACTTCTTGCATTGTCAAAGTTATGCTCTTAGTACTTTGTCATTCACTTCACTCCAACCAGGCATGTATTGAACCCACACTGACAATGGCTAAGAACTGCTTGGCCTCTTGTATTAACACCAAGTTATGATTGACCATTTGCTCTAGAGTTTTCCTACATAGTTCATTAGGGAGGTGCTCTTGTAACTACATATGTGTGTACTTTTTCCTCGGTTGCCTCCCTCCATGAATCTGGAAGTAGATGAAATGTGTGTGGCTGCTGGTGTTGAGGATAAGCAGCTCACAAGACATATGGCTCTCTGAAGCTTGACCATTCAGGCAGTTGTAGGATGAGCTCTGTAGCAGTCTGTATGTGTTAATGTTTCCCTGGAGGAAAGAGTCTGAAGGAACCACCAAGCACCTTATTCAAGTCAGTCTTCATAGTTCATAAGGGTCTTTAGAAATTTCATTATATCCATTACATAAAACTAGTGTTGAGTGGTCAGACGGCTTTAGAATCAATTTTTTCCCATTTCTAACTTTTGGTACTGACAGCATTGATTCCACTATAGCACAGACACATGTAGATTTCTATCTTTTACTGTGTAGGTGTGACCTGGTATGGGATTCATTGGTTGCTTGAAGGAAGAAAGCTGCCCTTAGCTACATCACTTCAAAGAGGGCATTTGTAGATGACATTTTTGTTTTTCCTTGTTATTGGTCTCAGTCTGCATCAACACACTAATGTTTCGTAATGGCTTCACAAGCTGCGACATAGTTACAACTCATACAGTGATCCAGAAAGTGCAGAATAAACTTCTTTATTTCCATATATTATCATAAAATCTTTTGGTCCTTAGTTGACAGGTTTTTATGAGTGATGACCATCTTTGAAAAACCAAATACAACTAATGGACAGTCTACATCTTAAAACTATAAAATACACCATAATCTAAAGCATTTCTTCTATACATATGGACACATGTGCTTGAAACATGAGAAAGCATACCCATTTTAAAATGCATCCTACTTTAATGAAGCCATAATGGTACCATCAAAAAGTACACACAAAATCAGTTTAGCATTATCACATATTTAAAATGTGTATTAACCAGGCCACAGAGCCATTCTGTTTACGGTGCTACTGTTCATAATACACTGTGGTATAGTAGCCATAAAAATGTCTTTGTATTCGAAACTTCTTGGATCTCGCTACTGTAGGCCTCCACATATTCGGAAATACATCATGCCAAAAAAAAGGATCATAAAGCATTGTACCAGTCTATTAACTCACTGAATTAATAGTATCATGCTTACTTTTTTTGAGACAGTGCTTACAGAATTTCTGCATTATTAAATTCAGCATTTTTTCCTGAAGAGTTGGAGGTGAGAAGTTTTTCTGTACCCTTGTCATCCATAAATTTGTTGGTAATTAGTATTGTTTTAAATATTATGCTTTTAAACATCGACAGGTGAGTATTTTTACACACATTATGTCACACTTTAAGATAACTATTTGTTTTATGTTATACTACTCGTTGAGTATGTATTGTTTGTATTATTTTTCGAGGTACTCCTTGGGTGACATGTAGACGTCTTTAGGTCACATCAAGTGCAGCATAATGCTACAAACACAGCACAGACTGCTTAAGGAGCTCCTCAGAATCTAGCACGATTAGAGTCATCAGAAGGAAATAAATAATAATGGAAATTCTTACTGAAAAATATTTATATTTTAATTTGGTTTGCTTTCAGACTCTAATCTAACCTGATTTTTGTAACTGGACATGAACATTTATTACATCACTCATAACAGTTGAAGTTCATTCCAAGAGTAGAGACTGGAGAAGAATTAATTAATAGCATATCAAGATTAAAATTATATCAAACAATGGAAACTCCAGATAGGAATATCAAAAATGTAGGAAAGGATACATTGCTACTTACCAGAAAGATGACACATTAAACTGCAGACAGGCACAATTAAAAGACACTTAAATATAAGCTTCCAGCTACAGCCTTCATTAGAAAAAGAGAAACACACACCATTCACTTACACACACAAGCACACCTCAGACACATGACTGCCAACTCCGGCAGCTCAGGCCAGAATGGCATTAACAGCTGAAAGCAAGACAGGTGTGACCATGACATTTTACAATTTTATAACAAATCAAAATCTGACCTGTATATCCTGTACTGTGAGGTAGCAACATTTCTGATATTCTTCGGATGGTGGTTGCCATGTAATCTGCTTCTTATCAAGATTGAGAAAGACACTGTGGCCACTGTGTGTGACATGCTCCACCCAGGGTGACAGAGTCTTCAGCGACTAAGAACAGGAATAACAACTAAAGTAATTTTATGCTGTAATTCCTTGTAAAAATCAATATAAGACAATGTCTAAGAACATTACACTACAAAAAACCTATTTTTGGTAGGCAGGAATTGTAAGCAAAGATTTCAAAAATGTAATTGTATGTTGCAAATTGTATCACATCAATTTTATCTCTCTGAAGATGTATCATTATTTTTGTTCTACACAACATTATACATAGTTTTTCTTAAACTGCTTTTCTTGAGTTGATTCTGAGATCAATATCCAGTTCAGTGGACTAATGATTACGTTGGAAGAAGAAAATCACTGCATTAGTTACAATATTGTGAAAAGGAACACTGCTACTCAACATATAGCAGAGGTGCTCAGTATCAGATAGGCACAATAAATAGACTGTCATAAACACAGTTTCGGCTAGTAAGCCTTCCTCAAAATTAGATGACAAACACACACATACACACTCATACAAATGCATCTCGGACACATATGACTGCAGTCTCAGGTAACTGAGGCCACACGAGGGGAGCAGCAACAGTGTAAGAAGGGGAATGGGGAATGGCGGATGGGTGGGGGTAAGGAGGAGGCTGCGGCATTGAGAGGGGGAGGGATAGGAGGGTACAGGTAGCTGACAGTGATGTGCTGTTGGGGAGCACGCAGGGACGAGGTAGAGAGATGGTAGGACAGCTTTGTGCAGTCGGGACGGCAGCGGAGAGATAGGGAGAGGGGCGGGAATAGCGGAAATGATGAGAAGTAGAAAGACTGGGTACAATGGAGGAAACAGGGCTGTGTAGTGCTGGAATGGGAACAGAGAAGGGGCTGGATGGGAGAGGACAATGACTAACGAAGGTTAAGGCCAGGAGGGTTACAGGAATGTAGGATACATTGGAGGGAAAGTTCCCACTTGCGTAGGTTCAGAAAAGCTGATGATGGTGAGAAGGATCCACAAGGCACAGGCAGTGAGGAAGTACTTGAAATGAAGGATGTCATGTTCGCAGTGTGCTCATCAACAGGTTAATCAACGTGTTTCTTGGCCACAGTTGGTCAGTGGACATTCATGCTGACAGACAGCTTGCTGGTTGTCATGCCCACACAGAATGCAGCAAAGTGTTTGCAACGCAACTTGTAGATCACGTGACTGGTTTCACAGGTAGCTCTGCCTTTGATAGGACAGGTGATGTTCATGACCAGACTGGAGTAGGTAGTGGTGGTAGGATGTAGGTGACAGGTCTTGCATCTAGGTCTATTACAGATGTATGAACAATGAGATAAGGGTTTGGCAGCAGGGCTTGTGCAAGGATAGACGAGTATATTGTGTATGTTCAGTGGACGGCAGAATACCATTGTGGGAGGGGAGGGGAGGGGAGGGGAGGATAGTGGGTAGGACATTTCTCATTTCAGGGCATGAGAAGAGTGAAGGAGAATGTAATTCAGTTGCTTTGCTCCAGTCTCACTGAAGCCTTCACAAACTGTATTTATCCTACCACTCTTGTATGTACAAAATCAAATCTCCTGTACCTTGTCTTTTCCGCCTCCCAAAACTTCACAAAATCCACTGTCTGGCCACAGAGGAGCATTCCCTTCGTAACTCAGTACCACACAGGACTGGAGCAACTTAATTACATCCTCCACCAGTGTTTCGATTACCTTTTGTTGTGCCCTGAAATGAGAAATGACCTACCCACTATCCTTCCCACCCCTCCCACAGGGGTACTTCATTGCCCACTGAACCTACACAATATACTTGTCCATCCCTACACAACCCCTGTTGCCAACCCCGTACCTCATTGCTCATACCTCTGTAATAGACCTAGATGCATGAACTGTCCTACATATCCTCCCACCACCATTTAATCTAGTCCAGTAAAAACATCAGCTATCCCATCAAAGGCAGAGCTACCTGTGAAACGAGTCATGTGATCTACAAGTTAAGCTGCAACCACTTAACTGCATTCTATGTGGGCATGGCAACCAACAAGCTGCATGTCAGCATGAATGTCCACTGACCGCCTGTGGCCAAGA
Organism: Schistocerca gregaria; assembly: GCF_023897955.1. Classification (NCBI taxonomy): domain Eukaryota; kingdom Metazoa; phylum Arthropoda; class Insecta; order Orthoptera; family Acrididae; genus Schistocerca; species Schistocerca gregaria. The sequence continues at coordinate 770,933,553 of NC_064920.1, forward strand.
AACATGTTAATTAACCTGTTGATGAGAACACTGCGAACATGACATCCTTCATTTCAATGACTTCTTCACTGCCTGTGCCTTGTGGATCCTTCTCACCAACATCAGCTTTTCTGAACCTACGCAAGTGGGAACTTTCCCTGCAATATATCCTACATTGCTGTAACACTCCTGGCTTCGACATTCGTTAGTCATTGACCTCTTCCACCCAGCCATTCTCTGTTCCCATTCCAGCACTGCACAGCCTCCACTCCTCCATCGCACCCAGTCTTTTTACTTCTCACCTTTTCCACTATACCCCCTCTCCCTCCCCACCTTTCCCCTGCTCTCCGTCTAACATCCTGACAGCACATAGCTGCCCTACCCTATTTCTACATTGTCCCTATGCACTCCCCAACAGCACATCACCGTTCGCCACCCCTACCTTACTATCCCTCCCTCCTCATCTCAGGCACCTCCTTACCCCCACCCAGTTGCTATTCCCATCATGCACTGATGCTGCTGCTCGTAATGTGGCTTTAGTCGCCTGAGACTGCAGACGTGTGCGCGCGCGCGCGTGTGCGTGTGCGCGTGTGTGTGTGTGTGTGTGTGTGTGTGTGTGTGTGTGTGTGTGTGTGTGTGCGTGCGCGCGTGTGCGTTGTGTGTGCGCGTTGTGCGTGTGCGTGTGCGTGTGTGTTTTTGTCATCTAATTTTGACGAAGGCCTTACTGGCCGAAAGGTATATTTATTTATTTATTTACACATCAAGTTCTGTAGGACCAAATTGAGGAGCAAATCTCCAAAGTCATGGAACATGTCAGAATACCTAGACTCATGAACAGGGGTTTATGACAGTCTTTTTGTTGTGCCTCTCTGCGACTCAGTATCTCTGCTATATGGTGAGTAGCAACTTTTCTTTTCACAATGTTGCATTCCATGCTGGATTTTCCATTGTTTGACAAAGACTTCTCATTTTTAGGAACTGTTTCGAAGAAGACAAATATGGTTATTAAACCAGCATCATGTGTGTTCCAAGGATATCTAATTCTTGCCGCCCCCCCCCCCCCCCCCCCCAATACAAAGTCATGCATAAAGGTGGTTAAATGAACGTAATATCTTCAGCTAATGACTACAGGATGATAAACACCAACCAAATAATAGACATCTCAACACTTTCTATTTTGTAAGAGGCTTCATTCCAGTTACTCATTTCAGAGTAAATTCTTAGTAGCACTTTAATAGTCCTTTGAATATGTAATAACAGTAAAATTAGAAAAAGTCAGTACATTTTGAATTTCATACCTTTCTGAAACCAAGATCCCGAAGTCTTTCAAAAGCATGATTGTTTCTCAAAATAATGCTTGCATCTGTGTCCAAGCCTGATTTTGCTAAAAGACTAGATGCTGTTTTAGCATCACCTCGTCGTACAGCAGCATTCATCTCCAACAACCAATGGCATACTGTAAGTACATGATCACACACAGAAAAACAATTTACATCTAAAAAAACTTTAACACTTTCCATATATTCCATAATGTAATACACTGAAAAATACAGCTTACAAGTGTTTATTCTTCTCTGCACAAGAAGAAAAGGGAAACACGTAAAGACACTAAAAAATAATCATTCAGCTAGACTGTTACACGAGATCCATAAATCAGAATGACAGGATGGAATAAGAGTGACAGGACAAAAGTTAACACTATGGTATAATATGTGGTCTCTAAAAGGTAAGGAAGAAAGGACACTTGACGGAAAAGAGAAAGTGAAGTTTGAAAGAACGGTATAAGCAAAAAAAAAAAGGAGCGGAAAAAGCTAATGACTTGATAGAGTAAAAAAGCATATTCATAAATATAATGTACAGCAAAACAAGACGAGAGAATAATAAAATAAAACTGAATAGATATGGAGAGAGAAATGAGATGTAAGAGACCATGAGAAAACAAGAAGTTCAAGATCTAGGCATTTTTGTGGTGGTAAAGGTTTTCTTTATTTTTAAATTTAAATGACATCAAACAATTAATATTAATATGACAATGGAAAACCCTAGAAGAAATGCACATAGTAGGATCAACTGTAACCATTTGTTGCATAGTTGAGACACTGAGTGGCTGCCGAGTGCACGAACAAGATTAGAAACATTGCTGACCTTACGCACACACGGCCACATTATTCTTGAGCCTGTCTTTGTTGTATGTGGCACTTGATACATGGAAGAGTGGATTGAGGGGGCAGATGGAACACATAGGTGGATGTGGGTGTGGACAAAGGGTAGCAGAGACTGATGCTTGGAGAATCGTTAAATTTAAGTATGTATTGTATGGATAATTATTCCCATCTACATAATTAAGAGAACCTGGTATTAGAAAAGGGGTAACGGGGGTCCAGGTGGCATTGGTTTTGAGGCACCCCTTTAGATAGTGTGTTGAGCTCAGTAGCATGCTCCGCAACTGGTTGGTCAACTTTGGCCCTTGATCATTGATGGTAGTTGCCACTGATTCAGGTGAAGATCTGGTTGGTGGTCAGTCCAAAACAAGAGGCTGTATGGATGCCACAGCAAAGTTTGTATATGATATAACTTCTTTCACAGATGGCCTTGCTTCTAATAGGGTAGGATGTGCCTGTGATGGACTATGGTGGTTCATGGGGGTGGTAGAGAATTAGTGGCATGTGACGATTTAGAACAGAAGGTCTACATCTACATCTATGCCTGTACTCTGCAAGAAACCCCACAGTGGGTGGCAGAGGGTATTTCTGGTACCATCATATGAGCCTCAATAGTCTTTGGTATACATGGGTACACAGCCACTGTGAACTTCTTGAGCAAAGTAAGAAAATGATTTCCCCTCCAGATATCTGAACCCACCCTTCCTTGTTCCATTTGTGAAAGGCATACGGGAAGAATTAATGTTAGTAAACCTAGAACTAATGCTCTAATTTCTTGGGTTTTCTCACTGTATTCGTTCTGTGAGATGTATGAAGGAGGAAGTAATACAAGGACCATGCTAGATTTGTCGAAACATACTCTTGTGGAATTTCAATGGTAAATCTCTGATGCACAATGCCTCTTTTGAAGCATCATTGATGTTCGATGGGCAACGCTGTTATGCTCTCTTGCTGCCCCAGGACGAAATACGCCATTCTTCATTGGATCTTGTGTATCTCTTCCGTTACTCCAACCTTGTTAGGGACCCACACTGATGAGCAATACTCAAGGACCACTCATACAAGCATTTTGTAAGCCACTTCTTTCGAAGATGAATTACATTTTCTTAAGATTCTTCCTACAAGTATCAGACTGGGATTTGCTTTTCTACTCTTTGTTCTACACGAACATTCAACTGGATTCGGTTTTGGAGGACTGAATCTGGTATTTGAGTCTTCTCTATCATCTTCCATTTTTGTATGGTCACTGAGGGACTGGATAGATTATTTTGATCTTCATACTGATTTTACATAGATCCTAATTTTCTTATGATGATGGTTCTTCCCCGTATCTTACAACCTTACTTGGAACAGACTTGTCTGAACCATACTAGGTAACGCTTTTAAATTTTATCTATTTGCACTCCACATCATTGTTCTGAGAACTGAATATTTGATGTTAACTTCTCAGATATTCAGCAACTTATATCCTGTCACTCTTGGTAAGAAAAGATATTTTCCTACCTTTTGTAACATTCCTTATGGCTCCAACTGCAGTCTGTGAACTAGGTTTGGAGGGTACTGCATGTCTGTGAAGGCCTGAATATGACCTACAGCATATTGTACAAGGGATCACTGAAGGTACCTCCAGCATGAACGGCCAGACTTTATGGGAGCCTCTTGAGTGGGGAAGGGAAAGTCCTTCTCCGCTACCTACTAAAGAACATTGTAAAATGCCACGTGCCAATGAGGAGACAAGGTGGGTGTCAGCACACGACATTAGTCTGTGGAACTTTCAGATTAAGAAATATAAAACCTAACATACAATACAACACAACAAAAAGATAAATACAAAGACAAATAAATAAAGCTTTCGGCCATTGAGGCCTTCATCAACAATACACACACACACACACACACACACACACACACACACACACACACACACACAAAAGCAGTCTCAGGCAACTGAAAGCAACTGAAACCACACTGCGAGCAGCAGCACCAGTGCATGATGTGAGTGGCGACTGGGTGGGGGTAAGCAGGCTGTGGTGGAGGAGGCAGACAGTGGAGTACTGCAGGTTAGACAGAGGGCAGGGGAAAAGGGGAGAGGTGGGGGGGGGGGGGGGGGGGGAGTAGCGGAAAAGGACAGAAGTATAAAGACTGAGTGTGTGATGGTGGAATGACGGCTGTGTAGTGCTGGAAGGGGAACAGGAAGCCCGTGTGTGTGTGTGTGTGTGTGTGTGTGTGTGTGTGTGTGTGTGTGTACACATCTCCTGTTGACAAAGGCCTTAATGGCTAAAAGCTTTATTTATTTGTGACAGTCTTTTTGTTGTGCCTATTTGCAACTCAGCATCTCCATTATATGGCGAGTAGCAACTTTCCTTTTCATAATATTGTTACATCCCATCCTGGATTTTCCATTGCTTGATTTTTGCCTAAAATAGAATATGATGGTCATAAATATGAGGTACAGAATGACATCTTTAAACAACATCAAGTTTGCATGTGCCCAGAGCAGGTAAAGGTGACTAAGTTACAAGATTAAAATAATACTCACATTGAACAACAGACTTAATTTCATCATTAGCAGCACTGATTGCATCCTCAGCATCTTCCAGCCAAAGCTCTGAACCCTTCTTCTGCCGTTTACCCTTCAAAATATTAAATACATTTATGAACAAAACAATCAACTACAGACATAATAAATTGTTCTTCACATTTTGATATTCTGCAAATTTGGAGACACACAAAGAAATCTTCTACAGCTCGAACTTTCAGCAAATTTACTTTCTAAATAGTATAATTTCTTATGTTCACTACTCATCAGTTCATCACTGCCATGGGGAGTTGCACATGCAAGACAAATACTTTAAACAAAACTAATAATATCTAATAATCTAGAACAGTATTAGGTTGTATGTGCTGTAAAATATGGACAAAAAAACATGTTTTTCTTGGAAACGAGGGGACTAGGCAACACAAAGAGCTTTTTTCACAAAGTATGTAGACTAGAAATTTCCCAGTTATGTACAAAACAGACAGGTCTGAAATATTTATTACATATTTTGCACACCGTAAGAAGCTGGTGTGCTGCCGGTACACATTATTGTGTGATCCTTCATACAAGAATAATGACAGCAATGGCTAACATACACTCCTGGAAATGGAAAAAAGAACACATTGACACCGGTGTGTCAGACCCACCATACTTGCTCCGGACACTGCGAGAGGGCTGTACAAGCAATGATCACACGCACGGCACTGCGGACACTCCAGGAACCGCGGTGTTGGCCGTCGAATGGCACTAGCTGCGCAGCATTTGTGCACCGCCACCGTCAGTGTCAGCCAGTTTGCCGTGGCATACGGAGCTCCATCGCAGTCTTTAACACTGGTAGCATGTCGCGACAGCGTGGACGTGAACCGTATGTGCAGTTGACGGACTTTGAGCGAGGGCGTATAGTGGGCATGCGGGAGGCCGAGTGGACGTATCGCCGAATTGCTCAACACGTGGGGCATGAGGTCTCCACAGTACATCGATGTTGTCGCCAGTGGTCGGCGGAAGGTGCACGTGCCCGTCGACCTGGGACCGGACCGCAGCGACGCACGGATGCACGCCAAGACTGTAGGATCCTACGCAGTGCCGTAGGGGACCGCACCGCCACTTCCCAGCAAATTAGGGACACTGTTGCTCCAGGGGTATCGGCGAGGACCATTCGCAACCATCTCCATGAAGCTGGGCTACGGTCCCGCACACCGTTAGGCCGTCTTCCACTCACGCCCCAACATCGTGCAGCCCACCTCCAGTGGTGTCGCGATAGGCGTGAATGGAGGGACGAATGGAGACGTGTCGTCTTCAGCGATGAGAGTCACTTCTGCCTTGGTGCCAATGATGGTCGTATGCGTGTTTGGCGCCGTGCAGGTGAGCGCCACAATCAGGACTGCATACGACCGAGGCACACAGGGCCAACACCCGGCATCATGGTGTATGAGCGATCTCTTACACTGGCCGTACACCTCTGGCGATCGTCGAGGGGACACTGAATAGTGCACGGTACATCCATACCGTCATCGAACACATCGTTCTACCATTCCTAGACCGGCAAGGGAACTTGCTGTTCCAACAGGACAATGCACGTTCGCATGTATCCCGTGCCACCCAACGTGCTCTAAAAGGTTTAAGTCAACTACCCTGGCCAGCAAGATCTCCGGATCTGTCCCCCATTGAGCATGTTTGGGACTGGATGAAGCGTCGTCTCACGCGGTCTGCACGTTCAGCACGAACGCTGGTCCAACTGAGGCGCCAGGTGGAAATGGCATGGCAAGCCGTTCCACAGGACTACATCCAGCATCTCTACGATTGTCTCCATGGGAGAATAGCAGCCTGCATTGCTGCGAAAGGTGGATATACACTGTACTAGTGCCGACATTGTGCATGCTCTGTTGCCTGTGTCTATGGGCCTGTGGTTCTGTCAGTGTGATCATGTGATGTATCTGACCCCAGGAATGTGTCAATAAAGTTTCCCCTTCCTGGGACAATGAATTCAAGGTGTTCTTGTTTAAATTTCCAGGAGTGTATAACAGCACAACACACTAATCTATTCTGCAAGACCCTACAGTGTGTGGCAGATGGTGTAACAGGCAGCATATTTACTTTCCTCTAACAGTTGCATTTGTCAATAACACACAGAAAGAAAGTACATTATACATACATACAACCAAAATTACTACAATTGTATCCTTGATCGTTAGTATGAGAGATACATGGCAACAGAAGCAAAAGGTTTCTCAATACCTATTCAAATGTATGTTATAATACGGCTCTCTGATGTATAGCGCTTTTCTTGTAGCATCTTCAACCAAACACTGACCAAACTAAGCCATGGTACAGCACACACCTTGTTTTTAACCGTACATAACCTGATCAATTATTGGGTAAGAGTCAAAGAATGCACTCAATACTTAGTCGAATACAGATATTTTTTTAAGTGACATTATTTGCAGGCAAGTTATGTTTCCTTGGGATTCTTCCGATGAAACTGTCCGTAATTTATTTCCTCATGGCCCAATATACGTCAAAATTACTGTTTAAATCACTCCAGCATAGACTCCGAAGTATTAGGCAGTTGTAAAATATTTGAAAGACAAAACAATAACTGTGAAGCCAAGCAATATCGGAGGGTTTTGAGAATTTACATGCGTTCCTTACATTAATTTATGTTGAGGTCATCAACCAGATTTCTCTCCAAGAGTTGATCACTGCTATACTTGTCTCCAATTCAGGCAATACAAATATTGATACATTCACTGAGCTTTACCAGTTGCAACACTGCTCTGTACTGTAAATATAAACTTTGTGTCAAGCAGCAGCAGCAGCATCCAATCTACTGCACCCTCTGAATACAGCAGCCCTAAGCCCTAACCAGTCTGTTTACTCATGTAAAATACAATTTTGGCGCCACCAAGTTCTTAATATGACTATTGTTACAGAACAGTTTATGAACTATCACAATTACGGAAGTGGAAAAAGGTGGTATATCACAGAGGTCTTACGAGGGAACCATTAGACCTGTTAATGGTGGATTTTGATGACTCTCAGATGCATTGTAGACTTATCCTGTGTACCTAGCTGGTGACTTTTCGTGTGGGGTCCCTGGTTTCTGAGAAAATGGATAATGAAGTTTTATACATGAATCATATAACCATAACATCAGCCCTGCTTTGAACAAGCATGCATAGTACAGATGCTAATGTCCAAATGTCCCAGGCAGCCAGACTGGCAGTACAGGTTCAAATCCTGACCATGTATCTCCTTTCTCCTCCCCCCCCCCCCCAAACACACACACACACACACACACACACACACACACACACACACACACACACACACACATCATATGGAATGTTACTAAATAGTGTGCAAAATTTCCAGAAAGTATTTCACTTCACCAATTTCATTAATAAATCAGTCATTACAGCAGTAGATTATTGACTCACTGTCAATTCCATTGTCTGCTGTGCTAGAGCAGAATTCCGGACAGTATTTGCGATAGAAGCAACTGATACGAATTAGCCATCACAAAGCAGTTGCAGCAATGATTAGTGCTGAACAAAATGTTATGAAATATATTTCTGCTGAACAAGTACAATAATAATATGATTAGAAACTACCGGAGTAGTGAGCAGCAAACTTCAGCTCTGGGCAAGAGAATGTGTATACCCTGTGACACAAATTAAGAAATATTAAACTTCCTGGCAGATTAAAACTGTGTGCCAGACCGAGAGTCAAGCTCAGGACCTTTGCCTTTTGCGAGCGAGTGCTCTACCAGCTGAGCTACCCAAGCACGTCTCACAATTTGTCCTCACAGCTTCTATTCTACCAGTACCTCGTCTCCTGCCTTCCAAACTCCACAGAAGCTTTTCTGTGAACCTTGTTGGGCTGTGTCTAAGGTTTCTCAGATATGTCTGTGTCAGGGAAGATACTGATGAATGGGAAGGATTGCTCAACAACAGTACTACAAAGTTACTTTTGTTCCACAAAAAATTGCCAACTCAAGCACAAAATATATATGTTGTCCAGGTGGCTTATGACTGTTAGCATAAGAGGGGTGAGTTTTTTTTAAACACGAAAAAAATGAGTGTCACAATACTATGTTTGGAACACTGCAGTGAACAATAGTGAGTACACCAAAGATTAAACTTTTTTTTGTGTGTGGTTTTAGGGTGCACAACTACAACGGTCATTAGCACCCTGACTAATTTAGGAATGTACCGTGAGGCACAACGTTAAAACAGCAACTAAAAGGGACAACACTATAAAAGATGTATTAACAGGCATAGGATTAAAAAACTACAGCATAATCAAACGTCCTTAGACAGGTGTGTCAAGTTGATAAAACGAAGAACGCGAGGAGCAGCTCCTGGGTCATCCGCAAAAATGGCATCCAGAGTACATGGCAGGCCAAGATCAAGACGCAGCATAGTAAAATCCGGACAGGACGTTAAAATGTGGCGGACCGTCAGCAATTGCCCACATGGACAGAACGGCACCGGCGCTGCAATCAGCAGATGGCGATGGCTGAACTGGCAGTGTCCAATTTGTAGCCGGGCCAAAACGACCTCCTCCCGCCGAGAAAGACGTGAGGAGGACGTCCACGCTGCAGGAAGAGGTTGCAAGGCCCGAAGCTTGTTGTCCCTAAGTGCACTCCAATCGGCATGCCACAGCGATAAAATGAGCCCACAAATGAACATGCTACAATATGATGAAGGGACACAAGAAGCCGTCCGAGACTGGAGGATCGCAGCCTTGGCCGCGGCATCTGCAGCTTCGTTCCCAGGGATACCGACATGGCCAGGAACCCACATAAAGCTAACTGGAGACCCGTCGTCCACCAGCTGCTGAAGAGAGCGTTGGATCCGGTGCACGAAAGGGTGAACCGGATGCAGATCACTGAGGCTCTGGATGGTGCTCAGAGAATTGGAGCAGATGACCTAAGCAGAATGTCGGTGGCAGCAGACTTAAAGAACAGCCTGGTAGAGGGCAAAGAGCTCAGCTGTGAAGACCGAACAATGGCTATGTAGCCGGTATTTGAAACTTTGTGCCCCGACAATAAAAGAACACGCGACCCCATCATTGGTCTTAGAGCCATCTGTATAAATGAAGGTCATATTAATGAACTTCGAACGAAGTTCGACAAAACGGGAGTGGTATACCGAACTGGGGGTAACCTCCTTTGGAACCGAGCGGAGGTCAAGGTGAACGCGAACCTGAGCCTTGAGCCAATGTGGCGTGTGGCTCTCGCCCACTCTAAAGGTTGCAGGGAGTGAAAAATCAAGGTGTTGAAGGAGGCGAGGAAAGCGAACTCCAAGAGTAAGCAGGGCAGAGACATACAACCCGTATTGACGGTCGGGGGAGTCGTCAAAAAAGGAACGATACGATGGGTGGTCGGGCATTGACAGCAACCGACAGGTGTAACGAGAAAGCAGTATATCGCGCCGGTAGGTGAGTGGCAATTCACCGGCTTCACCATGAAGACTCTCGACGGGACTAGTATAAAATGCTCTGATCGCAAGCCGTAAACCCCGATGTTTTATGGAGTTGATGCGGCGTAAGATGGACGGCGGTGCAGAGGAGTATACAAAGCACCCATAATCCGGCTTGGAGCAGACGATCGACCGATATAGGTGAAGTAGGACGGTTCGATCCGCTCCCCACGATGTGCTACTGAGAACACGGAGGACACTTAGTGAATGAGTACAACGGGCAGCCAAATATGACATGTGGAGACCAACTAAGTTTCCTGTCAAATGTAAGACCTAAAAATTTTGTTGTCTCCACGAATGGGAGAGCAACGGGGCCGAGTCGTAAGGATGGTGGGAGAAACTCTTTGTAGTGCCAGAAGTTAATACAGACCGTTTTCTCGGCAGAAAAACGGAAGCCATTGGCGACACTCCAGGAGTAAAGACGGTCAAGAGAATGCTGAAGACAGCACTCCAGGAAACATGTATGCTGCGTGCTGCAATAGATGGTAAAATTGTCCACGAAAAGGGAGCCTGATACATCATCTGGGAGGTAATCCATTATTGGATTGATTGCTTTGGCGAAGAGAGCGACGCTCAAAACGGAGCCCTGTGGCACCCCATTCTCCTGGCGAAAGGTGTCCGACAGGACAGAACCCACACAAACCCTGAACTGTCGATCCATTAAAAAGGAACGAATAAAAAGAGGGAGGCGACCGCAAAAGCCCCATGTATGCATGGTGCGGAGAATGCCCACGCTCCAACAGGTGTCGTAAGCCTTCTCCATATCAAAGAACACAGCCGCGGTCAGGCGCTTCCGCAAGAACTTATTCATAATGAAGGTCGACAAGGTAACCAGATGGTCAACAGCAGAGCGGCGCCTACGAAATCCTCATTGTACATTGGTAAGTAGGCGTCGAGATTCGAGCAGCCAAACCAAACGAGAGTTAACCATTCGCTCCATCACCTTACAGACACAGCTACGAGATGGGTCGATAACTGGAAGGCAAGTGCTTGTCCTTCCCCGGCTTAGGAATCGGTACAACAATAGATTCGCGCCAGCATGCGGGAACATGTCCCTCAATCCAGATGGTGGAAATTAGGTGGCCGAGCCGTCTCTGCCTGTTTTCGGGGGAGGAAGGCAGGAGGGGGGGGGGGGGGGGTGTAATGAGTGGAGCTCGAAACCTCTGCGAAAAAGCGGCCGAAGGCATTGGAGACATCCTCAGGGGCCACAAGGACGTCATTCGCGACCGTCAAGCCAGAAACTGGTGAGTGGACCTTAGTGCCAGATAGCCGGCGCAGGCTACCCCAGACAACAGAAGAAGGAGTAAAAATGTTGAAGGTGCTTGTGAAAGCATCCCAGCTGGCTTTCTTGTTTTCTTTAAAAATACGACGACACTGCGCATGTAATCGTTTATAATTGATACAATTCGCCTCTGTAGGGTGGCGTTTAAAGGTGCGTAAAGCACGTCGACGAGCACGTAAGGCGTCTCTACATGCTGTGGTCCACCAGAGGACCGGTACGCGGCGTGGAGAAGAAGTAGTGTGAGGGATGGAATATTCAGCAGCAGTGAGAATGACTTGCGTGAGGTGTGCGGCCTGACTATCGCAGCTTGTGAAGGTTTGATCCTGAAAGGTCGCCCTGGAAAAGAAGAGCCCCCAGTCTGTTTTGGAGATGTTCCAACTAGTTGAGCACGGAGAGGGGGTATGATGCAGGAGATGGATAACACACGGGAAGTGGTCGCTCGAATATGTATCAGAAAGCGCATACCACTCAAACCGGCGTGCAAGTTGGGTAGTACATACAGAGAGGTCTAAATGGGAATAGGTGTGAGAGGTGTCTGAAAGGAAAGTAGGGGCGCCAGTATTGAGGCAGACAAGATTGAGCTGGTTGAAAACGTCTGCTAACAGGGAGCCCCTCGGACAGGATGCTGGAGAGCCCCAAAGAGGATGGTGAGCATTGAAGTCTCCAGTTAACAAAAATGGTGCACGGAGCTGAGCAATAATTTGCAACATGTCTGCCCTGGAAACGGCAGACGACGATGGAGTGTAAATGGTACAGATGGAAAATGTAAAAGTGGAGAGAGTAATGCAGGCCGGTGTGCAATGTGATGGGATCATAGTAGATATCATCCCGGACCAGCAACATAACCCCTCCATCAGCCGGAATACCTGCCACAGGGGGTAAGTCAAAACGCACAGAGGTGTAGTGTGCCAAGACAATTTGATCACATGGGCGTAGCTTCGTTTTCTGGAGGGCTACGACGAGCGGACGGTGCAAGCAGAGCAGCAATTTCAAGTCCTCTCGGTTGGAGCGAATGCTGCGAATATTCCAGTGAATAAGTGCCATCATGAGAAGAAGATGCAAGAAGGGGTCGTCTCGAAGGCCGCTGAGGGCCCGGCTTCGAGCGAGCACTGCCGCCGCTAGCAGAAGGCGAACAGTCATCGTCCATTTGTTCTATAGGTTCATCAGCCATCTTGTGAAGATGGCCGGGAGGAGGAGCTTCCTCCGCTGGTGAACGGCCAGATGTTCGGCTACCAGCGGTGCGGCCAGGCGAAACGGATGACGGCCTGGGGCGGCAACCGCTGGGTGGCGCAGGAGGAGAAATGTGCCGTGGCAGGGAAGGAGAACTGTGCTTCCTATGAGCCTTCTTGGAAGGTCGTTTTGTGGAAGGATTGGTCGATGGCTGAGGGTTCGAGGTACGTAGAACGTCTGCACGTGACGGTTCCTTCTTGAAGGCCCGTGCATCTGACTTCTGTGTCTTCATTCTGGCAGAAGCTGATATAGGTGCTTGTGTCGGAGGGGCAACGGGAGGAAGAGGAGACGTCGACCGGGCGATCTTAGCACTGGCCGAATGGACACTTTAGTGCTGAATGTCAGATCGCATGTCTGCATCGCCACCTCCCTGGTAGTCCGAGGAGAGGCAAGGATAGTACTGTACTTCCCCGCTGGGAGCAACATGGGCTTCCTACTAGCAAATGGCTCGAGAGCAGCCGAGGTGGAGACTTTCTCTTTGACCCAAATTTCTTGGATACAGTGTTCTTCCTTGTAGATGGGACAGTCGCGGGAGGACTCTGCATGGTCACCGTGACAGTTCACACAACGAGGAGACGGAGATGGACAGTCACCCTCATGGGCATCCCTGCCCCAAGTCACACATGTAGCCGCATTGGAACAAGACTGGCGAGTGTGATTAAAACACTGATACTGGTAGCAGCGCGTAGGTGTCGGGATATAGGGGCGAACAGAAATCACCTCATAGCCCGCTTTGATGCGCGACAGCAGCTGAACACTATCAAAGGTCAAGAAAAGTGTCCAGGTCGGTACAACGTCATTGTTGACCTTTTTCATGACCCTATGGACAGCCGTCATGCCCTGCTCAGAGAGGAAAGACTGAATCTCCTCGTCAGTCAATCTGTCGAGTGATCTAGTATATACCACACCACGAGACGAATTCAAAGTGCGGTGAGCCTCCACCCGGACAGGGAACGTGTACAGGAGTGTGGCGCGAAGCAGTTTTTGTGCCTGAAAGGTGCTCTCAGTTTCTAGTAACAAGGTACCATTACGCAACCTGGTACAAGACTTGACAGATTCAGCTATGGCATCTACGCCCTTCTGGATAACCAAAGGGTTGACAGAGGAAAAATCCTTTCCGTCCTCAGATCGAGAAACTACGAGGAACTGTGGGGCAGGCAGTAGTACTTTTGTCACTGGTGGCTGGTCAAGTTTCCGTTTGTGGGCAGAAGTCGAGAGAGAAGAAGAAGAGAAATCCATTGCGGAGGAATCCCCCATGATTGCCAGCGTCTCCGATGGCGCACTCCTTCCTTGTGGGGACCCTCTCAGAGGGCACTCCCGCCTTAGGTGATTGTTCACACCTCAGGTCACACCTCCCGAGAAACGGACGGAGGGACCAATCGGCATGGTCGGAAGGTGTCAGCTCAGGCAATCACCCCTCCCTGGGCCTGGCCTTTACCAGGGGGTACGTGCGTGCCTTACTTGTCTACCCAGGATGGGGAATTACGCGTTACCCCGGCTACACGTGCGAACGCATGGGTCGGCCTTCAGGCACGCACAGAGAGGAAGGAAGAAGAGGAAAAAGAAAGGAGAGAGGGAAAGAAAGGACAGACTGTCTCAAACGCCGAAGCGGAGACCAGAGAAGGAGAAGAAGGCAAGGAGAAGAAGGCAAGGAGAAGAAGGCAAGGAGAAGAAGGCAAGGAGAAGAAGGCAAGGAGAAGAAGGCAAGGAGAAGAAGGCAAGGAGAAGAAGGCAAGGAGAAGAAGGCAAGGAGAAGAAGGCAAGGAGAAGAAGGCAAGGAGAAGAGTAAGTAAGACAGTGAGATGGAGAAGAACAAAGAAAGGAACCAACCAAAGGAAGGAAGAAACCAGAAGAAGTGAAAAACCAAAATGAACGCAAATATAGGTCGTGAAACCGTCCGTCTCCGGACGCAGGCGCTAACTACCCCCTTGAGGGAGAGGGACCCCTTTTAGTCGACTCTTACGACAGGCAGGAATACCGTGGACCTATTCTAACCCCCGAACCCGCAGGGGGGAGATTCAACTGTGATGGCAAGAAGTATAGCATATTTCCATGTGGTCAGTATTACATGTAGCTTTCTGCTTGGTGTGCAATAAAAGAACAAGACAGAATTCAATGCAAGTAAGTTTAATGATTGCTAATTATGTACTACAATTAAATACTAAATGAAATGCTGTACTGAAACTGGCACTATACAATTATAGTTAAAAAAAAAAAAAACAATTTGATATCGCATCTTGCGATACTATTGAATTAGTTCTCACAGTCGACTTGCTAAAGTACATGACAGTTGCCCACCAAGGTGACTAATAAAATTAATTAGTCATTTATTGTAATTACTGTAGAGAAAAGGTAATTGATTTGTGAGACAAACTGTGCTTGTTATCTTAGGTGATGACTGATGATAGGTTGATGGCCTGCTAGTTAATCCTAGTATATTGCAGCTTATAAGTGAGACTTGTGAATCATGGTTGTGGTCTGGTACTGATTTAATAAATGGTGTTGCTGCCAGTTTTGAGGAATCAATTATGACCGTAACATTGAAGGATTCAAGGACAACTGTTTCATTTGATATGACAATAGTTCAAGCTAATTTCACTAACTGATATGGTTGAGCCACAGAGAAAATGTTGTTGTAGTAATACTTTTATTTTCAATTTACTAAATGTGCCTTGCTTTCAATAAACTTGTTTTTACTTGTTCCAAATTTTTATCAGGAAGAATTTGGTTTAATTTAAATATTCCATGTCGTCCTTGCTGATTTCTTAGTAACAATGTAATGCTGATACTGAGCAAAGGTGGATCCTTTATTTCTATCAATGTCTTGCATGACACAGAATTACCTCAGACACCTTGATACAGCCTAACAATATTTCTGAATTTGTGTCACAGATTATACACATACTCTTGCCCATAGCCAAATACTTCAGTAATATCTAATCTATTTATTGTTGTACTTGTTAAGCAGAAATATCTTTCTTAATATTTAACTCAACATTAATCATTGCTACATCAGCCTTGTGACAGCTAGTTCATGTCTCTAGTAGATTCAATGAACTGGAAAGTTCAGGCACTTACATTGCAAGCAGATCTAACATGTTTCTACTATCAGTGGGCTATCCAACCAACTACTAGAATAATTTTTGGAAATATGCTAATTACAATGTTATAAGGATCTTTCCGTTATCTCCTGTTCAATACCATCCACTCTATAAGTGGAACACTGCAATCTCCCTCTATCATCGTGATACAAAGGAGAATGGTGTGTTAAGCACTTTCCTAAGTTTTTCTGAAGCTTCCACTCCTCTAAAAAGAGACAATACCTCATTATAAATTACTGAGTATTTCACGGCATTAAATTCGCTTCCATCATCAATACGTATTTCATCTATATATTAAGATTTTGCTTCTATTTGTTTCCAGTTTCAATCATCTGCTAATAAGCAAGAGTAATTCTATGTCCTTACCCTAAGCTTTTCTGTAGTTGACAAATATTATATTTAATTTTTTTTTCCCCTTGACCTCACTATAACCGAAAAAACGGATCCATTCTTTACTCCATGTGTTCTACTTGTAACTGCTTCTGAAGCACACAGCCAGATTTTTCTAATCCAAAAGAACTGTTCCTTGCATGTCCCATTTACTCTGACACTGAAGTAGCTGCTTTGACTGTACTGCACACCTTCCCTTAAAATATGACAATATTATGAAAGTAATAGTTGCTACTCACCATATAGCACAGATGCTGAGTCATAGATAGGCACAATGAAAAGACCGTATACACACACACACACACACACACACACACACACACACACACACACAATTCACACACATGATCACAGTTTCTGGTTGTTGAGGCCAATCTGAGGACATACATCAAGAAGTTTGGATCTGGTGTAAGGTGCAAATACAACTCCATTTTCCAGGAAAATGTGATAAAGGCCATGCGTTAGGGGAAAACGAGCATCAGGAGAGCATCAGAAGAATTTGCTGTACCACACACAACCCTTAATGGTAAGTTAAGGAGTAAGTATAAAACCAAGGTGGGTGCACCAACAGCTTTACACAGAAAAGAGGACAAAATCCTTGTTGACCATTTATTGATTTGTGCCAAGTGGCATTTTCTACTGAGAAACACATATGTATGCAACATCGTACAGGGTGTAGGGAAAATGGAAAAGAGATTTGAAGATCACCAGCCGAATTAAGATTGGGTTCATGCACTTCTGAGAAGAAACAGCAAACAGACAGTGAAAATCAGAGACAACGTGAAAGGAGTAAGAGCAGCTGTTTTGAAGGAGAACACAACGGAATATTATGATTATCTTAGCGAAATGTTGAATGAAGTTTGTGACTATAATATAATTAACTTCAATGAAATAATTTTTTTCTGACAATCCAGGACAGGTGAAGGTGCTTGTCAAAGGAGGACTGATGAATCCCAAGAGAATTTTAGATGCATCTAAAACTATTATCAGTGTTATGATGGCAGTAGCTGCAGATGGAACATTGTTGCCCCCATTTACTGTTTACAAAAGTAAGCATCTGTATGATACTTGGGACTGGGGGAGGTGTCAGTGGGACTGGTTAAAACAGGAATATATGGGTGAGTGGTTTGATAGAAACATGTTTAAATCATGGTTCATGAAAATTTTGTTGCCCTATTGTCATGAAATTACGAGGACCCAAGTTTATGATTGGGGATAACTTATTCAGTCACCTGTCAATAAGTGTCATCAAGGTTTGCAAGGAATACTTCATTACTTTGTCCTCCTGCCTCCAAATGTGGCCCACCCTTGCCAGCCTCTTGACAATGCATTCTTTTGCCCCTTAAAGACGGCTTGGCAATACATGTTAGATGAGTGGAAGAAATCCACCAGAGAAGTGATGCAGAAGTCAGTATTTCCTAAACTGTTGAAAGAAACTTTGATGAAAATAGTTATGAATTCTGCAGCCAAGATAATATCAGGGTTTTAAAAAAATCTGGTATTACACCTTTCCATTTTGAAGAAGAGGTGCACCAGATTTCAAAAATGAGAATAACGTGAGCAGTGATAAACCTCCTTATACTGCATCCTCTGAAGAACATCTCCAGAAAGCCCAAGTTGCTGACCCAAATACAAGCACATATTCTATTGTGCAAAGTGGCTGACTGTATCTCCTAGGAAAGGCATTGTGGTTAAGTATTTCATCACCAGTGATATGAAGGATAGCAGGGAAAGTGCAGAGTCACAAGAAGGTGAAAATATGCTGGAAACAAGGAACTCGGGCTTCGAAGTGCTCAAACCATGTTGCTTCTCCCTCAAAGATACCACTTCAACTTCAGTCAAAACAGGAAAGGAACTGCAGTTGTCGAGTGGTGCTGTAGTTCTTATCACATAACCAGGAACAAAAAGAATTCAACATTTCGTTTGGCCATGTAAAAAGGAAGACAAGTGCGGGACTTCATAAAATCAATTTAATGCAAAAAAGAAACGCTGAAGCCACAACCTTTTTGTATTCTCAGATGTTGCAGACCCAATCGACATGGGAAAAGAACAAATTGTCAGAGATGGAGCTGATATCTTGCAAATGATGCGAGTGTAAATTCTCCCATGTTGACGTTAGCACTGCGGAGTAGGACTGACTGTAATGAAGCAAGTGTTTGAATCTGAGTGTCGAGTTGTGTGTTAAAATTTTTTATTATTCTTGTTCATATATTATATGTGTAGGGCTATTTTTTATTTTGTAACTACAGTAATGTTTACACTTTGTTAAAAGTGTAAAATTTTGATCATTGTAACCTGTGTGAAAGTGTAACATCTACAATCAAGCAAAATAAACCTTATCAGAATTCTCCACGCCACGGGGTAATGCTGATCAGTGATTTCCTTCCAATACTCATGATATATTTGCTTGTTTCGATTTTCTATTATTATCACATTGAGAGGAAAGCATCATACATTTTAAATATAAAATTATGTAAAAATGATTTTAACAGCATGGGAAATATCAGTTAAAAACCACCAAAAAATGATCAGTATTAGCCCAGTTTGTGGTACGTAAAGGATTACAGCTGGAGTTTTCTGTGATACAAATGTCACTAGAGTGGCTAACTGTGTTTAGTTTTGTTATCAGGTTCGGTAGGGTACATGAAGGGCGCAAAGAGCATCAGATACGAGTGATCACTAGGAATAACAAAGACATGGTACACACTCATGTGGGACAGTGTTATCAGCACCTGACAGAGTTTTAAAGGGGCCTTATTGTGGGTCTCCATTCTGCAGGCTGTCTGAATCGTGCAACAACCAAATTTGTGGGGCACTTGGATGTGACAGTGGCCCGATGCTGGACAGCATGGGAACACAATGGCAGGCACGCTTGTCATCAAGGTTCCAGTTACTTATGTCTGATCACTCCAAGTGAAGATCATTGTATTGCGAATGAAACACACCAACTTTTTTACACCTGCACCTGCCATACAAGAATACAAAATGGATTCCCTGCAACATTCTATGTCTTCCCACACCACTGGCTGGAGACTAACAGCAGCTGGACTACAGAATTACTGTTCTACATGTAGGCTGCCATTAACAGCACAACACAAATGCCCATGTTTGGAGGGATGCAAGGACTGCTATTGAATAGCTTTGCATTGTGTTTAGCAATGAATCTCAGTTCTGCAGCGCCCTGGCCATCTATCGCCAGCAAGTATGGGAGTGTTCTGGGGAGATGTCCCACACTTCATTGTGTTACTGCTAGCATTGTGGCTGGAGTCATCGAGTTTCATTTCATGTCATGGGTATTAGTAATAGAGGGAACTCAGATGGCACAATGATATGCCAGAGACATTCTGTGTCCTCATGTATTATCTCTCATCCAACAGTATCACTGTGCCATTTTTCAACAGGACAGTTTTTGTAGACACATGGCATGTGTCTCTACAAACTATCTCTGTGATGATGAGGTACTCCTGTAGACAACAAGATTCCCACAGCTGTTCCCAATAGAATGTGTATCAAATCAGCTTGGACATCAACTCCGTTCTATTGCTAGTATCTGAGGTGTCAAGGACCAGTTACAACAGCTGTGAGCCAGCTTGCCTCATGAGAAGATACAGTGGCTTTATGACACTCATCCTAACCACATAAGTGAATGCATCCAGGCCAGAGGGATTCAATGTCACGCTGATCAGTGGGCTCATACTGCCAATTTCCTTGTAAATTTGATTTGCTTTTGTAACCACTGGAACCTATGAAGTTCCATTTAATTTCATCCCTTTCTTCTAGGTGGTTCACTTTTTTTAGTCAGGGAGTATATATACTTTGATATACTGACAGAACTCAGACCCATGTGTGTTCTGAAATGTCCCGTAGAAACCTGGGCAATAAACAAAGCAACAAGTCTGTGAAAAATGGAGCTTTTATTATTGTTTCTGTTAGTAACTTAGACCATACTGTCGTCACTGTAAGTGCAAACTTATGTTACATTACTGTAAAGTGTAGCAAAATGAAGCAAATATGACTTTCATGAACAATGTTTTTTTTTTTTAAACATTTGTGCACTTCTTAACATCGCGTCTCTTTGCTCTACTTAATGTAGTAAATCTTTTATAATTATTTCATTTTTTTGTGATGATTAAATAAAAATGTCTGTTCTTGCATTACAAGTAAATGCTAGGTGACATGTGAAAAGTCCCTGCGTCAATTATTTTGGGAATAGTCCATATTTTCAACACACACGTTTTAATATTTTTTATTTCACCTTGAACAGCTGCTGCTAGTTTGAACAGAACTAAATCTGAACAGAGAATGAAAAAATTTAATCTGACAGAATGCCCACAATTCTAAAAAGATTCTATTCCTTGTGGAAGGCTACGAAGTCTACAGCGGTCTTATGCTGCTTCATTTCATACATAAATGTAATTGCTTGCATGGAAACACACACTGTACAATGATTCATATTTTCAGTTCACCTTTTAATGGATGTAAATACAGACATATATCTTTGTCAAATTTTAAGATTTATGGAGTTTAATAACTGATCATCATTACCGTACTTCTCTTTTTGTTGACTGTATCACTTACAAAAGTAGTTAATTAGAACAATTATTCTTTTGCTATGAAAGATAAGCTCTCAAAGCATTGTTGTTGTTATGGTCGTCAGTCCTGAGACCCGTTTGATGCAGCTCTCCATGCTACTCTATCCTGTGCAAGCTTCTTCATCTCCCAGTACCTACATCCTTCTGAATCTGCTTGGTGTATTCATCTCTTGGTCTCCCTCTATGATTTTTACACTCCACGCTGCCCTCCAATGCTAAATTTGTGATCCCTTGATGCCTCAGACCATGTCCTTCCAACCGATCCCTTCTTCTTGTCAAGTTGTGCCACAAATGTCTTCTCCCCTATCCTATTCAACACCTCCTCATTAGTTATGTGATCTACTCATTTAATATTCAGCATTCTTCTGTAGCACCACATTTCAAAAGCTTCTATTCTCTTCTTGTCTAAACTATTTATCGTCCACGTTTCACTTCCATACATGGCTTCACTCCATACAAATACTTTCAGAAATGACTTCCTGACACTTAAATCTATACTCGATGTTAACAAATTTCTCTTCTTCAGAAACGCTTTCCTTGCCATTGCCAGTCTACATTTTATATCCTCTCTACTACGACCATCATCAGTTACTTTGCTCCCCAAACAGCAAAATTCATTTATTACTTTAAGTGTCTTATTTCCTAATCTAATTCCCTCAGCATCACCCGAATTAATTCGGCTACATTACATTATCCTCGTTTTGCTTTTGTTGATGTTCATCTTATACCCTCCTTTCAAGACACTATCCCTTCTATTCAACTGCTTTTCCAAGTCCTTTGCTGTCTCTGACCGAATTACAATGTCATCAGCAAACCTCAAAGTTTTTATTTCTTCTCCATGGATTTTAATACCTACTCTGAATTTTTCTTTTGTTTCCTTTACTGCTTGCTCAATATACAGACTGAATAGCATTGGGGAGAGGCTACAATCCTGTCTCACTCCCTTCCCAACCACTGCTTCCCTTTCATGTCCCTCCACTCTTATAACTGCTATCTGATTTCTTTACAAATTGTAAATAGCCTTTCTCTCCCTGTATTTTACCCCTGCCACCTTCAGAATTTGAAAGAGTACTCCAGTCAACATTGTCAAAACCTTTCTCTAAGCCCACAAATGCTAGAAGCGTAGGTTTGCCTTTCCTTAATCTAGCTTCTAAGATAAGTCGTAGGGTCAGTATTGCCTCACGTGTCCAGACATTTCTACGGAATCCAAACTGATCTTCCCCGAGGTTGGCTTCTACTAGTTTTTCCATTCGTCTGTAAAGAATCCGCGTTAGTATTTTGCAGCCGTGGCTTATTAAATTGATAATTCGGTAATTTTCACATTTGTCAACACCTTCTTTCTTTGGGATTGGAATTATTATATTCTTCTTAAATTTTGAGGGTTTTTCCCCTGTTTCATACATCTTGCTCACCAGATGGTAAAGTTTTGTCAGGACTGGCTCTCCCAAGGCTGTCAGTAATTCTAATGGAATGTTGTCTTCTCCCAGGGCCTTGTTTCGACTCAGGTCTTTCAGTGCTCTGTCAAACTCTTCACGCAGTATCATATCTCCAATTTCATCTTCATCTACATCCTCTTCCATTTCCATAATATTTTCCATTGTACATCGCCCTTGTATAGGCCCTCTATATACTCCTTCCACATTTCTGCATTCTCTTCTTTGCTTAGAACTGTGTTTCCATCTGAGCTTTTGATATTCATACAAGTGGTTCTCTTTTCTCTGAAGGTCTCTTTAATTTTCCTGTAGGCAGTATCTATCTTACCCCTCATGAGATAAGCCTCTACATCCTTACATTTGTCCTCTAGCCATCCCTGCTTAGCCATTTTGCACTTCCTGTCAATCTCATTTTTGAAATGTTTGTATTCCTTTTTGCCTGCTTCATTTTTGTATTTTCTCCTTTCAGCAATGAAATTCAGTATTTCTTCTGTCATCCAAGGATTTCTACTAGCCCTAGCCTTTTTACCTACTTGATCCTCTGCTGCCTTCACTACTTCATCCCTCAAAGCTACCCATTCTTCTTCTTCTTCTTCTTCTTCTTCTTCTGTATTTCTTTCCCCCATTCCTGTCAATTGTTCCCTTATGCTCTCCCTGAAACACTGTACAACCTCTGGTTCTTTCAGTTTCTCCTGGTCCCATCTCCTTAAATTCCCACCTTTTTTGTAGATTCTTCAGTTTTAATCTACAGGTCATAACCAATAGATTGTGGTCAGAATCCACACCTGCCCCTGGAAATGTCTTACAAATTAAAACCTGGTTCCTAAATCTCTGTCTTACCATTATATAATCTATCTGAAACCTGTAAGTATCTCATGACTTCTTCCATGTATACAACCTTCTTTCATGATTTTTGAACCAAATGTTAGCTATGATTAAGTTGTGCTCTGTGCAAAATTCTACCAGGTGGCTTCCTCTTTCATTTCTTCCCCCCAATCCATATTCACCTACTACATTTCCTTCTCTCCCTTTTCCTAATGACGAATTCCAGTCACCCATGACTATTAAATTTTCGCCACCCTTCACTATCTGAATTGTTTCTTTTATTTCATCATACATTTCTTCAATTTCTTCGTCATCTGCAGAGCTAGTTGGCATATAAACTTGTACTACTGTAGTAGGCGTGGGCTTCGTATCTATCTTGGCCACAATAATGCGTTCACTATACCGTTTGTAGTAGCTTACCCGCATTCCTATTTTCCTATTCATTGTTAAACCTACTCCTGCAGTACCACTATTTGATTTTGTGTTTATAACCCTGTAGTCAACTGACCAGAAATCTTGTTCCTCCTTCCACCGAACTTCACTAATTCCCACTATATCCTACTTTAACCTACCCATTTCCCTTTTTAAATTTTCTAACCTACCTGCCTGATTAAGGGATCTGACATTCCACGCTCCAATCTTTGGAACTCCAGTTCTCTCTCTCGTGATAACGACATCCTCTTGAGCAGTCCCCGCCCGGAGATCCGAATGGGGGACGATTTTACCTCCGGAATATTTTACCCAAGAAGACGCCATCATCATTTAACCATACAGTAAAGCTGCATGCCCTCGGGAGAAAATTACGGCCATAGTTTCCCCTTGCTTTCAGCCGTTCACAGTACCAGCACAGCAAGGCCGTTTTGGTTAGTGTTACAAGGCCAGATCAGTCAATCATCCAGACTGTTGCCCCTGCAACTACTGAAAAGGCTGCTGCCCCTCTTCAGGAACCACACGTTTGTCTGGCCTCTCAACAGATACTCCTCCGTTGTGGTTGCACCTATGGTATGGCTATCTGCATCGCTGAGGCACACAAGCCTCCCCACCAACGGCAAGGTCCATGGTTCATGGGGGAGAGGCAGGAAGCATTATGATGTGCATTAAATGTAAGGGGTTTTACAAATGTAGTGAAACTGTTGGTTTATTGAAATTAATGTCTGACTGGTCAGTGAGTTTGTGAACTTCGTGTAGACTGTTTTTGAGATATCTCAGATTTGTATGCAATTGGCTCTGAACTCTATGGGACTTAACATCTGAGGTCATCAGTCCTAAGTATGCAATTCCCATACATATGTTCCATCATGGGATTTATAGTTGATAACATTGAAATATTAACTCAATCAGAAGCAAGTGCAACATTCATTCAGTGAGCACTAGATGAAAAAAACAATATGCATTTCGATAACACTTCCTTAAGCATTTTACATAAAGGTGTGTACTACTCAGCAGATTTCATTTTCAACAGGCTTCCAAGCATAACTGAAAAAAATCGAGTTAAATACCAAATATTCAGTTCGAAGTTGAAGGTTTCTTGTAGCATACTCCTTCTGTTCTGTACAAGAGTTGAGAAATTCTCTCTTTTATGTTATTTATTCATATAGTCTCTTTCTATTTTCTTTGTTTTTTTTTTTAATTGTTTTGTTTATAAATTTTCTAATCAGCATTCTGTAAACTAAGTGCTCACTCGTTTCATTACTAAGTGGCTGTGGATCACGTGGCCCACAGAATCTGACAGACAGATAAACTCATCATTTAATGTTGTGCTTTTCTTCCAGAACAGGAGAAAAGTCAATGATGAAAATTATTAAGTCAACAAAAACTTTTTAGCAAGGTTCATGGCTTGTGAAGCGAAACAATAAAGAGTAGACTCTCACAGTCTGTTATATGAAGTTGCTGTGATGCACATACCCTTGTCATGATTTAAAACACTACTCTAATACTCTGTTTCTATGCACATTTTTGCTGTTGCAGGGCGGGGGGCGGGGTCTTTTACAGTACAATGAGCTAGCTGCATTGTGATATCCAAATGTTCCGTTTTCATTCACTTGTAACAGCTCACAGATAAAATCATTATTATTAACAAGATACATCAGTTGTGAATTTGCGAATTCATCAATTTGTATTATCCATGACTGATACAGCCCTTACCTGCCCTCTCCTTGCCAAACAGTAGTTTCTTTTTAAGACATCCTGACGGCCGAATAGGAGCATTTCTTGGTTGTTTGTTGTAGGCTGCTTGAATGTTAATAGTATGATAGCTTCTTCTGGGTTGTAGTATCATTGGAGGGGAATAAATCAAATGTGTAGTAAGTCTGTATCCTAGGAGGAGACACCCACGCAATGTGAAAAGAGGCATCACTAAGAGCAGTCACAGCATGTGTTACAGAAAACTGCAAGTTGTTGCTCATGTTGGCATTGACCTCTGTTGTATAGGTTCTCTCAGCTCTTCCTAAAGACTGGCAGAAGTGGTGAGGACAGCTGGCCTCTCACTTGTGGTGTTAACATAGCTGTTGATTTGCAGCGTTATCCTGAAAATTAACGCAAGTTGCCTCATTTGGGACCAAATGAAGGATTTAAATCAGAGATTTTGTCAATTATGTGCAGTGCTCAGTTATAGATTATTCAAACTATGCTACAGGATGAAGACTTGTCAAGTCGCCCTGGATAGGTTTGGTGTGCATCATGTACTAGAGATGACCACTCAGTTAGCAGAGAACATGTTGAATGCACACGGGTGTGACTCTTAAGATTAGTCAAAGCTCCGAGATCTCAGTGAAGAACTCAACTTTTAAAACCGATTGGATAGCAAAATCACAGATAGAAAATGTCAAAATTTTCTTTTCTTTATGCATGGTTCTACAGCCTCAATGAAATGTTTTCAATTCATTAAAATATTAAATGTTAACAATGTGCACATTGAAGTTCCATAAATCATATCTCTTTTAGAAAGCTATCAACCCCTTTTTATACTGGGAACTGAAAGTTGTTTAAAGCCCGAAGTAGAAAGAGGGGCCTTTTTTTTTACCTGTGGAACATGTATGAAAAAGACAGATCAGAGGCCCCAGGGGTTGGAGTCTTTTTGGCAACAACGAGAAACACCAAACCTAGCAAGGCCCAAGATGAAACAGTGAGAGCTCATTTGAACACAAGTAAGTGGCATCAGTAGACTTAGACTGATAGTCAGATGTTTCAGCTGGCCATCAAATTGAGGCATATCAATTGGACTGTCATCGAAAGATAGCCTAAACATGATACTATATTAATATCCTGAGCGTAAGGGGGGTGGTAAAGGTTGATGTTAAATTGTCATATCAACCTGCAAAGTTACAGAATGTTGTGGCTGGTAAGAATAAACAGTAAAGAAAAGCAACAAACAAGCCACTATCAAAGAACTGCATTGAATAAATAACCCAAGTGCCTACATGCTAAGGGCATTACACATGCTGGCTACAGACAGAACCAATGTTTGTGAGGATATTACCAAAGAGACAGAATTAGTGACCATGATGATACTACAACGACAATGGTTATCCAAAGGAAAACAGAGAGAGATTAGGATTATCATGGCATAAAAACAGACTACTACTATCAATTCATGTGTGTATGGAGCAGGACAGAAAATTGCTAATATTGGTACAAATGACCTTCTGCCACATACTGTACAGTAGCTTGCAGAGTATAGTTGTAGATGTAGATGATGATGATGATGATGATGGTACAGTTTGTCCTACTTGATGCTCATTCCGTAAGTTAGTGCATAAAAAAAACAGGTCAATGTTGTGAATCTTCACTGTGGTATGCTTCTTTTATTCTGCACAGGATATCTTAACATAAGTTAACATTCTTTCACTGTAATGTATTATTTCTTTGTGTGCACTAATGTTAATACTTCGTGTGCCTGTTAATAAATTAGCTTTCTTCGCCTATTTTTATCAGTATTTTGTCAATTATACAGTGACTTATCTCTAAGTTATGGCTCAAATGGTCCTCTGGGACCTCCTCTCTTTAAAAATGGAAAAAGAAAGGAAGAATAACAAGAAAAAAATAAAAGGTTAGCAAGTTTTGAAAAACATATTCAGATCCTTCAGCCTCCCCAAATACACACAGGTCCACAGCCTCAAGACAGTGCTTAAATGAAAACATCATCTATTCTGAGCTGTATGCTTTTCAGACTTGTGTCATTGGCCAGTTTTGTATTTTAGGCATCATCAAGCTACATTCAGATAATCTATTTAACACATTGCAACACATTTGGCATCAAATCAAGCCAAAGCCTACTGTGAAGCCACTTGAACATGCTAACATGATCTGTATCAAACAGGGACAGAAAATGTTCAGTTCGTGTCAGAGAACCATATGCAATGTAATTTGAGTATGTATTGAACAATAAATCACTGAGAATCCATATGACATCATGTACCAAAATGAAACTTATTCCATATGCATTCATCAGTTGAATCATGAGATGTGTTCTTTCTAAACTCGTATTGATATAGTTCATCTCACCTTAAGAAAATGGACATAAACAACTGCATGGTCTGGAGTGACGTCAAATTTTAGAACTGGATCCTGCAAAATTCTTATGAGTGCTTCATCATTTTCATTCTCCAGTGCTTGGTTCAGATTGTGAAGGCACATAATCACTGAAATGGTTAATTTTTTATTAATGATTTGTTCAGACATTTGTAAACAGAGAACTACAGTTAGAGAAAATATTAAACATTCAAAAATTCTGAGATTAACAACAATTGTGAGATAGAAAATCTTTATTTCTAAAATGACTCAGTCATCTACAACTGCTTGTTCTATTGGTATTGAAGACTCAATGCTGTGAAAATAAGCTTCTTAAGAGATTGAAATATTATGCTTCTGGCACAGGATCAGATGTCTTCAACATTCATGACAGTTTGAATCCCATTCTGATGGGAAATTTTGATATGTCATGGTGTCTCAAGAATAATAATAGCAACAGTGAAACAAAAGAAGATGGCATGAAAATAGATAACCACACCTCCACCCCATTTCATGCTTGATGGTGCACCACAACTCATTGAAACATAATTTAGCATGAACTCTCTGGGAACAGCAATGAACGAAACTGCTCAATGTATTATTTATTGCTAAGTTCACCATGAAGTATAGGGTGGTAAATACTCATACTAATCAGGAGAGGAAAAAAATTTACAGGGTAAATACAGGTCAGTTCCAGTGGCACACACACTTATCAGTGTTACTTACAGGGTTAAAACAAATATTTAGTGTGTAATAGCTGCTTCTAAAAAAGGATGGAATTTGCATGACATTCGTCACAGGAATCACACAGTGGAATGTCTTTATTTTCGAACAATGATTGTCTGTATATTATTTCTCACTGATGAACACTTTCAATTAATTATGCAAGATTTAACATATAATTCTTATATTTCTACTGCATTACTGAATATTTTAACCCATCAGGTTGTTGCACAGTAGGGCATTATGATTGCTTCTTCATTGTTTATAGTACGTTCAAAACTAAATAAAAATAATTTGTCATACTAGTTTACTGATGACACTTAGTACCAAAAGTATCCAAGCTGTCTACACAATTTCATGTGGAATAAAAAGTCATAATGTAATTGTAAGAATGTAGGTTACCAAGCTATGTACCCTCAACAGGTACTACAATCAGCAGTTTTCGTAAGCGTCACATGTTTGATGGTGGAATTATGACAAAATATCTCAGCCACATCAAAACTCAAAACATTGTTTTAAACAAGACTTTAGTACACAGATAATTTACCTGATATGATAGTTGGAGGTCCATATTTCAGCAGTATAATTTTAAATTTCTGCCAAAATTTATAGGTGATCATCCACTGATCAAATTCTTCGTTTAAATAATGTAGTTTTGGCTGAGGCAAAGTCAGTCAAAATAGTTTCAGAGAAATGAAAACATGCTGAGACCAAAACAACAGATTAGTTATCTACTCAAGAAAGAAATTTGAGTGAATGTTGCAGGTAAGCATCTGAATTAGTGCTAACATGGACACAGAGCAACAATGGAAGTCACAGCTGTTTCTGCACTAGAATTAAATAAAAAGGCAAAGCACAATATTTAGTTGAAAATTTACTATCTTGTAGCAGATATATTTCTTTCTGTTCTCTAATCTATAATAGCTTTTACATGATTATTACTAAAAGGAAACTCATGAATGGTTACAAAGGCAACAAATTTATTTAGTCATGGAAGTGCAGAGGCTATAAATATTTTTACAGAGACAAATCCTTCACAACTATGAGACCATAGTATTGTATTTACTGCCTGTATACAGAATTATTGAGCATCTATGTGGTAGTAAGCTTCTGAACCAGTCATAATTTCAAAATTCCGCCTGGTAATTCACCAAACATGTAATGAAACATCCACTGTTTGATGAGAACATATCACTGAATAAAATTTCCTATTATCTGTCTAATTATTATGCAAACAATAAAATTACTTTGGGGAAATTTAAACTTATTTGTTTTCTAAAGTATGATTAAGATTATCCTGAGCATGTGGAAATGTTAGACAGATACAGCTTTCAGTGTATCATCTTTGAATTTGAGGCAAGCTGATCTGGGTTGACCAGCAATCTTTGCAGCAGTTGACAGGGAGGTAAAGGAGATGCATAGGGCAAGAAGGTGAAGGAACACCAGGATAGGGGTGGGGGAAGATTTTAGTGCTTCCTGTGGGAGTGTGCACAGACATGATGGAGACAGGCTAGTGGGCTGTTAGGTGCCATATCAGGAGGCCGTGTTGTGGGTGTGCTGTTACGAGTGGAGGTAGGTGAAGCAGAGTGGGGAGGAGAAAAGTGGAGAAGGGGAAAGTACTATACAGGTGCATTGGTGAGACACACAGCATGCATATGGATGGAGTAGAAGCAGAGGAGGGAATAAGCAGGTGGAAATGGGTGCCAGCAAAGGCTGAGGCCAGGGGATTAGTGGAACAAAAAGAACACTGCAGAGAGAGAGAGCTCTAATATGCACAAATCAGAAAAGTTAATGTTGGTTGAAAGAATGTGTATGGCTCAGACTGCAAAGCAGTCACTGAAGCCAAACACATTGTGCAACATGGCAGGAACTGGGTGGTGCAGCTGAAGCAACTCAATCACATCCTCCATCAGAGTTCTGCTATTTCTCACCATGCTCTGAAATGAGACATATCCTCTGTACTATTCTCCACAGCCCTTCCACAGTGATAATCCACCACTCTCCCAAGTTACACAATGTCCTCGTCTGTTCTTATTTCACCTCTGCTCCCAACCCATTGCCCCATGGTTCATATCCATGCAATAGCCCGAGATGCAAGACCTGTCTCATACATCTTCCTACTACCACCTACTCCGTCCTGTCACAGGCATCACCTATCCCATCAAGGGCAGTGTCACCTGTGAAAGCAGCCATGTTTTCTACCAACCTACCTGCAATTCTCTGCTGCAATCTATATGGGAATGACAACAGCCAACTTCTGGCCAAGAGACAGTGTGACTACTCAGCTTCTGCATATGCTGCCCAAAATGATGTGCTTGACTTGAACAACTGCTTCACAGCTTGTGCCATCTCAATTCTTTCCTCCAATGCCAGTTTTCCTGAATGGTGCAGGTTCAAACTGTTCCTGCAGCATATCTTTCATTCTCTTAACCTCTTTGGTCATGAACTTAGATGGATCTGTCCCCCACCTGTCTATCTCCCTTACCTGCTCCCATTAAAGCCCTATACATGGCTTCTGTCCCATCTGTGCACCTGAACGCACCTGAACAGGCCTTTCCCTTTCTCTGCCTTGTCCTTTGCTCTTCTCCCCCTTCCCTCTTAACAGCCTCCCGATACTGTGTGTGTGTGTGTGTGTGTGTGTGTGTGTGTGTGTGTGTGTGATGAAGGACTCAGTCGAATAGGTAACAGTATCAAGCAGTCTTCTTTCAATGTGCCTGCCTGAAATGCAGTACTTCCTGTAATGTGTTGAGAAGCTGTCAATCCTTTTATGTTGTTGTTATTTCATTCCAGATATCTCAAGGTATACATTCTCTTTGTCGATCAAACTAGCAACATAATTCTACATCTACATATGTACTCCGCTAGCCACCAAGCGGTGTGTGGGGGAGGGCACTATTTGCACCAAAGTCATATTTCCCCCGTCTGTTCCACTCGCGGATCAAGTGAGGGAAAAATGACTGAATGCCTCAGTATGAGCTCTAATTTCCCTTATCTTTGAATGGTGATCATTGTATAATTTGAAAGTTGGTAGTAATAATATATGCTCACATCCTCGGTGAAGATTGGATTTTGGAATTTAGGGAGCAGCCCCTTCTGTTTAGCGCATTGTCTACCTGCAAGTGTGTCCCACTTCAAACTTTCTATGAGATTTGTAACACTCTTGTGATGGCTAAATGTACCAGTCATGAATCTTGCCACTCTTCTTTGGACCTTCTCAATCTCTTGAATCAGATCCAACTGGTAAGGGTCCCATACACATGAACAGTACCCTAAGCTGGATGAACTAACGTATTGTAAGCAATTTCCTTTGTAAAAGGACTGCATCGCTTCAGGATTCTATCAATAAACAGCATTCTGCATTACTTGTGTATTCTGATCATTCCGTTTGAGATCATTTCGAATAGTCACATCCAGATGTGCGATGGATGTTACCGCTTTCAAAGACTGGGCGTTTATTTTGTACTCATACATTAAAGGGGATTTTCACTTTGTGATACGCAGTAGGTTACACTTACCGATATTGAGAGATAACTGATAGTCATTACACCTTGCATTTATTTTCTGCAAATCCTCAATGATTTGTTCACAACTTTCGTGTGATACTACTTTCCTGTAGACTACAGGATCATCAGCGACCAGTCTAATGCCGCTGTCAATACCATCAACCAGATCGTTTATGTAAATCGTAAAAAGCAGCAGACCTATTACGCTGCCCTAGGTCACACCCGATGTAACATTTGTTTCTGTTGAAGTCTCCCCTTTCAGGACGACATACTGCTCTCTGTCCGTTAGAAAACTTTCTATCCAACCGTATGTGTCATCGGATAGATCATAAGCGTGCACTTTCTGGAGCAAGTGACAGTGCAGAACTGAGTCAAATGCCTTTCAAAAGTCGAGGAATATGGCATCAACCTGGGAGCCAATATCTAGAGCCTGTTGTATATCATGCACAAAGAGGGCCAGCTGTGTCTCGCATGACCGCTGTTTCCTAAAACTGTGGCAGTTTCTGCAGATGAGCTTCTCAGAGTCTAGAAAGGTAATTATGTTTGAACACAAAATATGTTCCATGATCCTACAACAAATAGATGTCAGTGAAATTAGCCAATATTTATATGTATCCGATTTTCTACCCTTGCTTCCAGTCCTGTAGAGCTTTCCACTGTTCCAACGATCTCTGATAGGTGATGGATAAAACAGGTGCTATATTTGTAGCATAGTCAACATAGAGTCTTATTGGGGATACCATCTGGGCCAGATGCCTGCCTGGCATCTAAGGATCTTAACTGTTTTACAACCCCAGATACACTAAACACTATGTCAGCCATCCTTGTGTTTGTTCGATAATTGAAAGGGGGAATGGTGCTGCAGTGCTCTACTGTAAATGAGGTTTTGAAATATAGGTTTATAATTTTGGCCTTCTGTTTATCATCATCCTTTACATTACCCATACTGTCAGCAAGAGAAGGTATTGAATTATTTGTAGCGTTCACAGATTTTTCATACAACCAAAATTTTTTGGGGTTGTTTTTAGAATCTGCAGATAAAATATTGCTTTCAAATTCATTAAAAGAATCTCTCATTTACCTTTTAACAGCAGCTTTCATTTCGCATAATTTCTGTTTGTCAGCGGGGCAGTGACTACTTTTAAAACGACTGTGCAAAATTCTCTGCTTTCTCAACAACTTCCTGATATGTTTGTTGAACCAAGGTGGATGCTTTCCCTCCCCAATATTTTTGCTAGGCACATATTTCTCTAGCACACGGTGGACAATACCTTTAAATTCTGATCAAAGATGCTAAACATCTTTGTGTCCTGTGGTGAATACTTAGAGGTTACTATGAAGATATTCATTAATGACACTTATTTGCTTTTCCAAACAAGAAAACTCTACATTGTTTCTTTGATTTTTTTGCAACTTCCACTGACATAGAAGACACAATGACATTATGGTCGCTAATACCTTCCTCTAGATTAATGTCCTCAAAAAGAACAGGTCTGTTTGTCGCCAAGATATCTAATATGCTCCCATCTCGAATTGGTTTTCTAACCCATTCCTCAAGAATAAACTTATTGTAGCTGGGATTCACAGTCATAGAAAATTTTTTGAAGGACATCATCTTTACACCATTGACTGTTATAAGTTTTTATTACTAGCCTGCAAACAGCAGTCTGCAGCTGTGGTCTAATGCATGTTTGAATATATGTGCTCGCACTGTGTAACAATGTCATTGACAATGACATACAAATGTGTCATCTTACGTTATGATGACATGACTTAAAGCCATAATATCACTTGATAATGTCCTAAGGACGAAATTGCAACAGTGTAATAACAACTTATAACAGTCAGTGGTGTAAAGATGATGTCCTTCAGAGAATTGCTCAAGGTTTTATGTTGAGAGCGCTCATCAAATAACTTCACACGAGTCTTTGCTTCTGCCCCCTGTGATAAATGGGTAATTTTCCCATTCAATGGACACCAGATGAAAGTCTCCATCTATAACTAATGGATATTTATTTCCTATGCACTCAAGGCTTTCCCTGAAACATTCTGTGATGTTTGTTGCTGATGCTGGTGGTCTATAAAAACATCCTAATACAATGTTCACCAGGCCCAAAATTAACCAAAGAAATAATAAAATGTGATGTTCAGAACAACTGTGAATAATCACTCTGTGTAGAAATAAACAAACAAGATAGCTGAGAAAATAAAACAAATGTCTTTAGCCACTTCTTCCCTTGATTCCAATTAACCAAAAGTCTCTACAAACCAGACACTAATCAGCATTCCTCTTATAATGCAAAACCACCTAGTCCACCATAAAAAGTTCAAACTGAAAGTGTGACTACCCATTCTCATGGATCAAGAAAAGGGATATCCTACACAAAGCCTGGCTATAACACCCATCATGGTATTTCATTATCCGCCCAACATAAGCAATATACTCTTCCATCAATACAACCTTCTTGCCAACAAACCCACAGTTGCAGGTCCTTTACCTGCAGGATATTGAGATACAAGACCTGTTCCATGCTCCCACCAACTACCACCTGCAGTCCAGTCCTAGAAATTTCCTATCCAATCAAAGGTACGACCATGGATGAAAGTGAAACAACTAGCTGTCTAATCAGATGAGTGGCTAATGTCAAACTGTTGTCTACTACAAACGCAATTTTGTTTTTGTACTGCTGTCTCCACATCCCACCCTTCTCTTCCCAAATATTCACAGACGTACCCACTAGACTAAGTTGTTTAGCTCAAGTGCCCACATGCAGGCAGTTAAGCACTTGTGAGCACTGGTGGGCAAACAGTTAACATACGGGTGGCAAGAATCCAGGCCATGATCTACGTGATATACTGTAGGATGTAGGCAGGAGCGGTCAAGTATATTTTATATACACAGCAGTGTGCAATACGACTACTCAGCCGGATAATCCATACTATTTGCACCATCCCGCTGCTGAACTCACTGACACTCAAGGGCATCTCTGCCCCACGGCACAGGGTTGAAAAAGCCTGAATTAGCCCAATCACAAGCGCAACCACTCACAAAATGTAATTGTTACTTTGGATTCATTTGTATTTAATATTCATGTAAGATTATATCTTTTAGTCACAATCAGTCCTGTTTTACAACAACTGAGTCTGTCAAACTGTTGTCCTTCGCATGTCATCTTCCCCATGTGAAAGTAGTAATCATTCCTTTAGGTATATATATTACAAAAATGTCTTTAATGATATTTTCATGAGAATATGAAAATGATAGATTGCTACTGACCATATAGAGAAGGCAAGTTGTAGACACACACAACAAAAAGACTGTTATAGATTGAAGCTTTCGTCCCAAAGGCCTTCTTCTGAAGAGGAAACACACAGTCCGGCCACAGCAGCTGGAGACAGCGTTTGCGTGTTTTTCTACTTCAGAAAAAGGACTTTTGGACAAAACTTTCAATGTACAGCAGTCTTTTCACTGTGTCTCACCATCTCCTCTATATAGTGAGAAACAATCTGTCCTTTGCATAAGGATGTCATGTTCGTTAACTAATAGCAGATATGTGATGTACAATGACACGTTTGAACAATAGTCTTCTCATGCTCCATGCCTAGGTCAAGCTCATGGTTTTATATAACAAATATATAAGAAATAAATAAATAATAAATAAAACAAATTATTATATATGCCAGTGGTTATTAGATTGTCATTTTGTTGATGCTTTCTACACTAAAAACTCACCAGACTTTCAAACAGCATCAAATTTTCTCCATACTTACACTGACTGCTGTCACTGACACATGTGAACAAGAAATCATGGACATTTTATATCTTAACTTGCTATGAGTTGAGCAAAACAATATTATGCTCAAAAGTAATGTTGCACAATGGTTCCAAACAGGGAACTTCACAATTTATGGATTACAAGTGCCTAATTCTCTCAAATGATATATGTAGATAACCTTCGCAGTTTACAAATTAACTTACCAAAGCTCCTTGTAGTAAATTCAGCCAAATATACACAGGTGATATTAGATTATATTTAAAATTCAATATAAATATTACAGTTATATAAAAATTCACTCACTCTGATTGCTGTCTTCACTTTGCTGGTGAACAATATCTATGCAATCTTGAATATCAAAGTAAGTCAGCAATGGACAAGGCATTTTCTTTGCCAGTTTGTATGTGCGTTTTGCTTTCAATACTTGCCAATATTTAACACACAACCCTTGATCAAGGTTCTGAGAACACAAAACACATACAAATAGTTTCATTATATTATGCACAAAAGTTTCTATGCATAGTTTTCAACACATACTGGGTGGTTATAATTACAGTGCGGCTACTCACAGCGTCACATGACAGAAACTGAAGAGCAGATTCAGAATGTTGCCATCGGTCATGAGGTTTCAGTTGCTGTACAGTCTGGATCTTGTATGGGTACCAGTGTAATATCAACAAACTTTCAGTATTGTTGACTATGGAAAGAACAATTTTCATGACACTGCATGACTACTAGCACAACCCAGGGCACATGCTGCATGGTGAATTGCAGCAACAGCAACCTCATGAATAACTCCCACCAGGATAGCATGCCTTCCTCTTCCATGTGCCAGACTGAGCTGAATGTTTTTTAATTTCATTGTCATCTTCTTTGAACCATTTAATGATATTGGGCTTATCCTCAGACCATTCAGTCGGCGATACTCTCTCAGTCCAGCACTGTAATTGTTGCTGTTCACATAAAACAGCTTCACTAGCAGCACACAGTCTCTCTTCTTGATAGCTATATTGCTCACTCACCATTATGGCTTTAATTGACAGAGTGCATGTCATACCGTCAAACAAATGGTGAACAGCGACAGCATTGCACCTCATGGCCAAAACTAGAACTATTCCCCCCCCCCCAGTGTAAATCGTTTCCGCATTAACACATTAGTTTATCTACCAAGTTTCGCTGTCATATGATAATTACAGTCCACACTGATCCTCTACATCTATATACACATCTACATCTGTACTCTGCAAACCACTCTGACGTGCATGGCAGAGGATACGTCCCATTGTACCAGTTTTAAGGGTTTCTTACCATTTAATTCACATATAAAGTGTGGTATGAATGACTGACTGAAGGCCTCTGTAAGTGCAGTAATTGTCTAATCTTACTCTCACAATCCCTTTGTGAGCAATATGTAGGTGGTTTTAGTATATTCCTTGAGACAGCATTTACATTCGGCCCTGAAACCTTATTAATAGACTTTCTCGGGAGAATTTATGTTTATCTTCAAGAGTCTTTCACAGTATCTCTGTGACACTCTCCTACAGATCAAACAAACCTGTGACCATCTGTGCTGCCCTTCTCTGTATGCATTCAAGATCCCCTCTCAGTCCTACTTGGTACAGGTCCCACACACTTGAGCAATATTCTACACGCAGTCGCATGAGTGGTTTGTAAGCAATTCCTTTGTAGACTGATTGTAGTTACCCAGTATTCCACCAATAAACCGTGATTTGAGAAAAGAGCTACTTGGGTTTCACATGATCGACGTTTTCAGAATCCATGTTGGTTGGCATTGAGAAGGTTATTCTGTTCAAGATAGCTCATAATGTTTGAGTTCAGAATATATTTTAAGATTCGTGACAAATCAGTGTCAAGGAAACTGGATCGTAATTTTGTGGATAACTTCAACCATCTTTCTTGTAAAAAGGTATGACCTGTGCTTTTTTCAAAGAACTGGGCACAGTTTTTGTTAGAGGGATCTAAAATAGATTACAGTTAGAAGTGACACTAACTCAGCCACAAATTCACGATAGAATCTGATTCGGATTCCATAACGCCATGGAGCTTTGTACAATTTTAACAATTTCAGCTATTGCTCAATACCACCGACGCTAATACTTCTTTCATTCATCTTTTCAGTGGTAAGAATATTAAATTTGGGCAGTTCTCCTGGCTTTTCTTCTGTAAAGCAACATGTGAAAATGGAGTTAAGCATTTCAGCTTTCCCTTTGCTACCCTCAATTTTATTTCCTGTCTCATTTGCTAGCGACTGGACACTAACTTTGATGCCACTAACAGCCTTTACATATGAACATAATTTCTTTGACTTTTGTAAAATATCATTTGAGAATATTCTGCTTCGGCAGTCATTGAAGGCCTTTACGCATCGCTCTCTTGACAGCCAAATGTGTTTCATACAGCATATTTCTATCTCTAGCCCTACACTGTTTTACACCTATTTTGCAATAATCTCTGTTTCTGTAGAAGTTTCTTTACAGTTTCCCTTCAATTGTGAACTGTTCTACTGAGTATGTACCTGTCCAGTGTAGCATCAACTATTCTTTTTAACTTGAGCTACAGTTCCTCTACATGCTTCTGTCTGGTGCTGAAAGTTTCAAGTCCTTCATTGAGGTATGACACTACTGATTTTTTATCTAGTTTACAAAACATAAATATCTTTCTGCTTTTTGAAGTCGTCCTTTGTACTTAGGTAATGATTGTTGTCATAACCATGTCATGGTCACTGATACTGGTTTTGATGTCTATGTCCTCAAGCAGGTCATGTCTATTTGTTGTCATTAGATCCAATATATTTCCATCAAGAACTGTCAGTTCTAGGTAGTTTT
Source organism: Schistocerca gregaria (assembly GCF_023897955.1). Classification (NCBI taxonomy): domain Eukaryota; kingdom Metazoa; phylum Arthropoda; class Insecta; order Orthoptera; family Acrididae; genus Schistocerca; species Schistocerca gregaria. The sequence continues at coordinate 770,971,926 of NC_064920.1, forward strand.
CAGAGAAAGCATTTAGTAATGTTTCACAGGATGTCTTATCGTGCCCACCACTAATAAAACTGTAATTGGCCCAATTAATTTTTGGATGGTTAAAGTCTCCACAATGATTACAGTATGATGAGAAACTTATGTACAAATTAACTAGGGTTTTCTCTTAGGTTTTTGTTTACATTAGGAGACAAGTATGGTGAACAACAGAAGGATCCATTATCACTTTATGCCCACCTCTGATACTGAGTCTTGTCCAATAAATCTCACATGCACCTTCAATTTCTACTTCAGTGGATTTTAGAGTCTACATCTACATCTGCTTTTATAATCCGCAAGCCACCCAATGGTGTTTAGTGGAGGGCACTTTACGCGCCACTGTCATTACCTCCCTTTCCTGTTCCAGTCGTGTATGGTTCACGGGAAGAAAGACTGCCGGATGCGCAGTCGAATATATCTAATTTTACATTCGTGATCTCCTCGGGAGGTATAAGCAGGGGGAAACAATATATTCGATACGTCACCCAGAAATGCACACTCTCGAAACCTGGACAGCGAGCTACACCATGATGCAGAGTGCCTCTCTTGCAGACTCTACCACTTGAGTTTGCTAAACATCTCCGTAACGCTATCACGCTTACCAAATAACCCTGTGACGAATCGCGCCGCTCTTCTTTGGATATTCTCTGTCTCCTCCGTCAACCCGATCTGGTACGGATCCCACACTGATGAGCAATACTGAAGTATAGGTCAATCGAGTGTTTTGTAAGCCACCTCCTTTGTTGATGGACTACATTTTCTAAGGACTCTCCCAATGAATCTCACTCAACCTGGCACCTGCCTTACCAACAATTAATTTTATATGATCATTCCACTTCAAATCGTTCCACACGCATACTCCCAGATAGGTTACAGACGTAACTGCTACCAGTGTTTGTTCCACTATCATAATCATACAATAAAGGATCCTTCTTTCTATGTATTCGCAATAAATTACATTTGTCTATGTTAAGGGTCAGTTGCCACTTCCTGCACCAAGTGCCTATCCGCTGTAGATCTTCCTGCATTTCGCTGCAATTTTCTAATGCTGCAACTTCTCTGTATACTATAGCGTCATCCGTGAAAAGCTGCATGGAACTTCCGACACTATCTACTAGGTCATTTATATATACTGTGAAAAGCAATGGTTCCATAACACTCCCCAGTGGCATGCCAGAGGTTACTGTAATGTCTGTAGACGTCTCTCCATTGAGAACAACATGCTGTGTTCTGTTTGCAAAAAACTCTTCAATCCAGCCACACAGCTGGTCCGATATTCCGTAGGCTCTTACTTTGTTTATCAGACGACAGTGCGGAACTGTATCAAACGCTTTCCGGAAGTCAAGGAAAACGGCATCTACCTGGGAGCCTGTATCTAATATTTTCTGGGTCTCATGAACAAATAAAGCGATTTGGGTCTCACATGATCACTGTTTCTGGAATCCATGTTGATTCCTACAGAGTAGATTCTGGGTTTCCAGAAATGACATGATACACGAGCAAAAAACATGTTCTAAAATTCTACAACAGATCGATGTCAGAGATATAGGTCTATAGTTTTGCGTATCTGCTCGACGATCCTTCTCGAAAACTGGAACTACCTGTGCTCTTTTCCAATCATTTGGAACCTTCCGTTCCTCTAGAGACTTGAGGTACATGGCTGTTAGAAGGGGGGCAAGTTCTTTCATGTACTCTGTGTAGAATCGAATTGGTATTCCGTCAGGTCCAGTGGACTTTTCTCTGGTGAATCATTTCAGTTGCTTTTCTATTCCTCGGACACTTATTTCGATGTCAGCCATTTTTTAGTTTGTGCGAGCATTTAGAGAAGGAACTGCAGTGTGGTCTTGGCTCTGTGAAACAGCTTTGTAAAAAGGTGTTCAGTATTTCAGCTTTACGCGTGTCATCCTCTATTTCAATGCCATCACCATTCCAGAGTGTCTGGATATGCTGTTTCGAGCCACTTACTGATTTAACATAAGACCAGAACTTCCTAGGATTTTCTGTCTAGTCGGTACATAGAATTTTACTTTCAAATTCACTGAACGCTTCACGCATAGCCCTCCTTACGCTAACTTTGATATCGTTTAGCTTCTATTTGTCTGAGAGGTTTTGGCTGCGTTTAAACTTGCAATGAAGCTCTTTGCTTTTGCAGTAGTTTCCTAACTTTGTTGTTGAACCACGGCACGTTTTTCCCGTCTCTCACAGTTTTACTCGGCACGTGCCTGTCGAACACATTTTACGATTGCCTTGAACTTTTTCCATAAGCACTCAACATTGTCAGTGTCGGAACAGAAATTTTCATTTTGATCTGTTAGGTAGTCTGAAATCTGACTTCTATTACTGTTGCTAAACAGATAAACCTTCCTCCCTTTTTTTACATTCCTATTTACTTCCATATTCAAGGATGCTGCAACGGCCTTATGATCACTAATTCCCTGTTTTGCACTTACAGAGTCGAAAAGTTCGGGTCTGTTTGTTATCAGTAGGTCCAAGATGTTATCTCCACGAGTCGGTTCTCTGTTTAATTGTTCGAGGTAATTTTCGGATAGCGCACTCAGTATAATGTCACTCGATGCTCTGTCCCTACCACCCGTCCTAAACATCTGAGTGTCTCAGTCTTGTCTACTAACAAACACACCCATCTCCATTCATCGTTTGCCTCTCCTTTTGATATGTACTCAAATTATCCCCAAAAATATCATTGATATCAATTTCAGGTTTAAACCAGCTTTGTGTATCTACTATTACGAGAACTTCACTGCTTTGCAGGAGTGCTTCAAACTCTGGCATTTGTTGTGAATGCTTTGGCAGTTAACCTTTAGGATTTTAATACTCTTAATCTGTGATATTCATTTCTTTCTACCTTACACTGATACTTCTGGATTATGTACACCTATTTTTATCCTTATTGGATTGAGAGTCACTTAATTTAAGATTGTGGACACACACACACACACACACACACACACACACACACACACACACACACACACACACACACAGAGAGAGAGAGAGAGAGAGAGAGAGAGAGAGAGAGAGAGAGAGAGAGAGAGAGAGAGAGAGTAGCTGCACTTTAATTATAACCATACAGTACCAAACTGAAACAGTATCATAAAGAGTTTAATGCCTACACAACAACTTCACATTTTAGATATGAAAGTCAAACAGGCTGAAATTACAGCAGACAAAGCAGTAGACATGCACCAGTCAGTCACCACGTCAAACATTGCAGCATGCTGTCTTTCTCGTTTCTTGTCTGGAGCTCATTTTTAACGTAACATATGTTTTCCCTTATCAATCTCCTGTTCACCTTTCTCCAATTAAAAAAAAAAAATTAAAATTAAAAAAAAATAAAAAAACTATTTTCTATTTGTGAAAGCTTGAGATACAATTTGAATATTATCTGATGGTGTGTTTGACAATCTTACAATAATTATTTTGGGTACCATGACTACTAAGGACAGGCTCTTTTTCTGTATCTTATACTATGATCTTGATTACGGTTCTAGGCAGTATTATGGTATCTTTTTATAGTCACACTTCAAGAATATTTAGAGAGAAAGAATGAGGAGGATGGAGAAGAAAATTGGGATTACTGTACAAATAAAAACAAATATTCTAACTGTTATCATACACAGTTATCCTCCATCAACACTCTTTGTCAACATGCAGTGTGTTCTCTTTCATCACATCAGATTTCTTCTGCAGTATCTACAGATCTACAGTTTAGTTTTTGCAAAATTCTGATACAATTATTTTTGGCACATTATACTCTACACAAAGTGCATGTTAAGCACTTGTGGTATTATATACCAGTTTTTATCAGAAAAGCTTATGCTCAAACGTCTAGATGTCCATCACTCAGATTGGTACCAAATGATGTGTATCGATAGAGCGTCAACCAAAACGCCAATTTAGTTCATGCTGTGTGTTGTCGTCCAGTAGAACATGTGTAAATGGTAATTGAAAATAACACCAGAACTACAGAGTATAGGGAAACTGTACCTGTGAGCTGTGAATGTGAAGATCTGTGGTGAGTGAGTTGGCAGAGTGAGAGATCGTAGTACTGAAGGTACCAAGTTCAAAAACCATTGATTGAGATTTTTTAAAACTGATTGTTTGAAATTGTTATATGGGAGATCATTTTTCTGACACATAGAAGGATGTTTCGGAGTATGTAATAATGTTCTTTTGGCAGTCTGCTTTCGCTTAATTAGTTGGAAGTAGCAAACCTATAGAGCACATTTGAATAGATAGATGTGATTTTATCTATGCAAATGTACGCCACAGGTTCGCTACTTTCAACTAACACAGTGAAAGCGGACTGCCAAAAGAATATTGCTACAAACTTCAAAACGAGCTTCTACATGTCAAGGGGAGGGACACACACACACACACACACACACACACACACACACACACACACACGCTCTACCAACTCACCAATCAGCGAGCTACGCATTCATGGCTAACAGGTACAGTTTCTCTATACTCTGTACTTTAATTACCGTTTACGCATCTTCTACTGGATGACAGCACACAGCATGAACTAAATCGGAGTTTGTTTCTGATCAGTAGTTGGCATCTGAGCGTCTGGGTGTTAGCTCTGAAGTTTCAGTACGCCCCAGTTCTTTTGGAGCAAAATGTTGTTACACACATCTGGACAAATATACTGGAAATTAATTTGAAATGCCCAAGACCTTTTGAACTAGACATTACTCATAAATTTCTATTTCTGCCAACAATACACAATGACTTGACATCCCTGTCTTCCAATGCTTGCCATATTCTCTCTCCATGCAGTTATCTAATCTCAAAATAAACTTCATAATTAACCTGTTGTTTATACACTACACCATTGACTACTCATTGTAGCGTTTCCCTAGCTCTTTCTGCAATTCCAGATCCACTAGCTACCCTATACTTCTTTCTTCAACTTATCTTCTATCTTACACATTGACTGGCTCCCTGTACAAGAGCCCATCACCCTCCATGCACACAGTGAACCTGATGTCCCTTTCATTTCCCAACCACCTATCCCTATCTGGATGATTCATTGATTTAAAAAAAAAAAAGTGGTTGGAGATAAAATACTAATAAAAGATAATAAATTGTTTTTATTCTCTATAACAATTGGGAAGTTCGCTTTTGTCCCAACTTCAACAGTATTTTTCCCTGAAATGCTCTACGCTTTTCTTCTTCTTTTATCTTTATTTGAAGTTTCAACAAATGATCATTCCCACTCAGAAGCAACGTTTTCTCCTCAACCTTGTCAAAATACTTTGAATGCCTTCTGCTTACTTTAAGTGTGGACACTATATGCTGTGGTAGTGGCTGCAAGTGTAAAAAAAATGAGAACTTTGACCAGTAGAGGGGTGAGAAGAAGTGCGGGGGGAACAACCCAACTTCCTCTTGCATGGCAGCAGATCTACACCCATGTTCTGTGTTCAGTGAAAACAAAACAAACATGTGGTCATAGGGATCATCGATCCCATCTGGTGTTGGGAGAATCATACTCAAAATAAGAAAATGAGCAACACTCGAACCAAGGCAAAAGGGAGTATACAAAACAAATGGTAATTACTACCATGCAATTTCTTGCTGCGGTCTGCAGCATTGCAAACGAGATTGTCCATGGCTGACCTCTACCAGTACCTTATGGAATCATAGCTCAAAATCCTCCCCTCCCAACCTAAAACTTATACTTACTAGCAGATAAACATACAAGTTTCTCTGTTCTAAAATGCTAGGTCCCACAGCTGAGTCCCGCACAGCCACACGCAGCTGGTAACTTATAGGCTATTTACAGCTGACACGTCACCAGAGTGTAAATTATGATGGATAAATTGTCATGTTTGTGCATATGTGCACCCTTTATTTTGCAAATGTGTTCTTACACATATTCGCTTTCCAAACTAAGCTTCGCTAGATGTTGTGCAACACCAACTGAAAACTGATTACTTATTCAATATTTATATGAAGAGAATATAGCCATTACAAACTATCTATGATAAAATAGTTCACCTGGATTCAACTTGATATGAAATAGCATACATAAAGTAAATTCACATTTTTGTGTTTTAGTAGATAATTCGCGTGTATTTTGAATTTATTGAACACTCGGGGTAACTATTACAAATACTTAAAATTAAAATGCAACAATATCACTGGCCAGTTCTGACCTTCAGGTTACAGTATTCCACAGCTGCCCATACACATACAGGAAAAGAAAATCTATCCCTAGCTTTTAGACCTGTAAACTAATTAATTAGATAGGAAAGGGGTTTGGAAGACTGGGATGGACATGTCAGTCAGACTCCAGGATGAGAAGGCTCCATCTGAGAGACTACAAGAGAGAGATCTCAGTCTTCCTTCATCGCTACATCAGGTGGGTATCTTTCATCCCGGTACCCGAGTGATCTGTTGCTCATTCATAAACTTTCAAAAATACCCCTGTCCGCTCTGCAAGAGTTCCAAAAGCTGCAGATCAATCTTTCCTATTTTATTGTGTTCATCAGGAGTTCTGAAATTTTGCCACCTGGAATTAAAAATCAGCCAGTCATAAAGTCTACTCAAAATTTTACAGTTTTCTCAAGTGAACTGTCTTTCTGATACAAACATAAACAATTACTTTAAGGGTTCATGTGTATCTTGCACATCATGTGAGCGTAAACTGATCGAGGATTCTGTTAGATACATGTCCTATCACTTGCTTATTTATTCCAAGTATGGAAACACTAGTTTCTAAAAGGTGGATATTCATTGCTACCTCGTAAGATCAGACCTGTAGTTGCTGTTCCATTTTGCTGAGGTTTTTATTTCCAATATTTCTTATTTGTTTACGATTTTGTGGCCCTCAAATATGATAGAAGACTTATTTTAATTATGTGCGATAAAATGAAAATACACACTCACAGAAAAATGCAGTTGAGGTTGGGATATCGCTGACCATGTCTGCTCAGCATCTCCTGCATCTACACTCTCAGTGATTGCTGCTATATTTGAAAGGACACGTACACTTGCAGTGATCTCTTCCAGTGTCAAATCTCTCTGTAAATTAAAAATTTATCTTTAACTCTACATCTAGTGGTATCTAAAATGAAAGACTTTGGTCACAATCTTTCTTACAGCTTAAGAATAGCTGACAAGCTAATATTTTCCAGGAATACTTTAAACAGTAAGACAGTCAGCAATATCATAAACACAATATATCTCTTAAAACAAATTCTTTTCAAGGAAGTTTCAAGGCAAACATACACCACTATAGTACCAGAAATGTTAGGCCTATAGTTAACGTTATGTGGCTGGTATATACAGGAATCCATTGGATAAATATAGAAATTATGAAGAAAGATGAGTGAACAAGCCTCAGTTTACCACTTAAAATAAAGCTTTTTAAGGAAACGAACAAGACACTCCCAGATTGGTGTAGGAGCCCAACATTGACTGGATGTCTTGCCATCTTATCAAACAAAGGAGCAATAGGTTTATTTTTTGATCAGTTCATGATTATGCTAATTTTAAGACCATACTGTGCTGCCAGGTCGTGCATGCAGGACTGGCATATAGCTTCAAGATGTGAGTTGACACCTGCAATGTCTATTCAAAAGCGAAAATCCACAGAGACAAGTTTGTAGGGCTCAAAACAACCCACATTAAATAATATGGACCTCTGAAATACACATCTGAAGTGACAATCTTGTGGAATTGAATCTGCGATCTGCACCGAGGCGCACGGAGGGGGAGGCTTGGTGGTTCTCTGAGACAGAGGCGTGCCGTGCCATCTGTGGCAGGTGGAGGGTTTGCGACCACATCTGTAGGAATCAGCATCAGTTTCGAAAAAGACGGTCGTGTGAAACCCAGCTCGCGCTATTCATCCACGAGACTCAGGGGGCCGTAGACACGGGTTCCCAGGTAGATGCCGTGTTTCTCGACTTCCGCAAGGCGTTTGATACAGTTCCCCACAGTCGTTTAATGAACAATGTAAGAGCATATGGACTATCAGACCAATTGTGTGATTGGATAGAAGAGTTCCTAGATAACAGAACACAGCATGTCATTCTCAATAGAGAGAAGTATTCCAAAGTAAGAGTGATTTCAGGTGTGCCGCAGGGGAGTGTCGTAGGACTGTTGCTATTCAAAATATACATAAATTACCTTCTGGATGACATCGTAAGTTCACGGCCGCTTTTTGCGGATGATGCTGTGGTATATCGAGAGGTTGTAGTGATGGAAAATTGTACTGAAATGCAGGAGGATCTGCAGCGAATTGACGCGTGGTGCAGGGAATGGCAATTGAATCTCAATGTAGACAAGTGTAATGTGCTGTGAATACGTAGAAAGAAAGATCCCATGTCATTTAGCTACAGTACAGCAGGTCAGCAACTGGAAGCAGTTAATTCCATAAATTATCTGGGAGTACGCATTAGGATTCATTTAAAATGGAATGATCATTTAAAGTTGATCGTCGGTAAAACAGATGCCAAACTGAGATTCATTGGAAGAATCCTAAGGAAATGCAATCCGAAAACAAAAGTAGTAGGTTACAATATACTTGTTCGCCTGCTGCTTGAATACTGCTCAGCAGTGTGGGATCTGTACCAGATAGGGCTGATAGAAGAGACAGAGAAGATCCAACGGAGAGCAGCGCGCTTCGTTACAGGTTCATTTAGTAATCGCGAAAGCGTTACGGAGATGATAGATAAACTCTTGTAGAAGACTCTGCAGGAGAGACACTCCGTAGCTCGGTACGGGCTTTTGTTGAAGTTTCGAGAACATACCTTCACCGAGGAGTCGAGCAGTATATTGCTCCCTCCTACGTATATCTCGCGAAGAGCCCGTGAGGATAAAATCAGAGAGATTAGAGCCCACACAGAGGCATACCGACAATCCTCCTTTCCACGAACAATACGAGACTGGAATAGAAGGGAGAACCGATAGAGGTACTCATGGTACCCTCTGCACACACCGTCAGGTGACTTGCGGAGTATGGATGTAAATGTAAATGTAAATCATGTTGTGCACACAGTACAGGAATCAAAACTTTTTTGCAGTAGCAAATTATCTATTTAAGGAGTTACTGTTTCATACTACAACAGTTAGATCCAAAAACAAAAACAGCATAAAGGTTACTTGTCAAATAATAGCAAGCAAAAATATGTAAAATGTTTGGACAACCACTTTTTCCCAAGCACTGGCTGATAATTAACATCTGAAACTCATTGCTGCCACTTGAATGAAATCAGTTTCACTGTGTATGTTATGACATTTCATTTACATTTTTACTATCAGAATTAAACTAAGAAAATTAACATGTAATACTATCGCAACATTTGCAGCAGAAGAGGAGTTTCTGCTTACTAGCAATCAAAACAGGAGCAGTACATAGGTTGAAAAATGCAGTTATTTGAAAACATAGAGGTGCCTCCAAAATTTTGTAAATATGTTTATAATGAAAGAAGCAAGAAATTTAAAGCACACATGTTGAGGGAAGTTATCAAAAACTGACAGCAGACTAATTACAGAACACAATAGCAACCTATCAGTGATTGATAGGTCATACAGGAGAACTAGTAAAGCATGGTAGTTAAGTATCATCAGCACCCATACTCTGGATGGTTTATGAGTGATGCAAGTGGTGGTCTCCAGCATTATGCAGGAACCAGTATCCTCATAGTCAGGCTGTGACAACTGCATGACACTTGTGTCCATTGCCCGTACAGTGCACCATATGGCATATCAATTTTAACAAGAAATGAACTATTGTCCATGAAATGTGCTAGACTCATATGGTGATCACAGCCTGCCTATGGGGTTATTAATTACCATGTACTGCCAGAGAAGGTATTTACATTATATGTGAAACATCCTGTATTTTTAAATAAGACAGTTGTGTTTAAAGCAAAGACCAAATGAATCAGGACTAAACACAATTTAACTGAGAAGTACAGGAAGGTACGTTGCAGAAGTGAATGATGAAACTAAGAGGGAAAAAAACAATCTGAAATCAAACAGGTATAGAAAGGCAGGGCAAAATTGAGTCACTTCATACAAGTCACTTCATACTTCCAGTGTTTAGGAAGCAAAGTACAAATGATCATCTTAAAATGTTTCCTTCTAGACCTAGTTGCAAAATGTTTGATTTCTGGATTTTTAACAAATTAGTCTTTTGCATCAATGGACCATCATTAGCACAGATGTGGACATCATTTGCCTATATTTAAGAGTCATGTTGTGCGCATATAAGTTAGACTTTGATTTATTTGGACAATGAGGGTCATTGACAGCAAACACGTGTGTGTGTGTGTGTGTGTGTGTGTGTGTGTGTGTGTGTGTGTGTGTGTGTGTGTGTAGGGGATTGGGAGGGTACTCAACAGTGAACACATGCAGGTTTACCACAGAGGCATATGATCATGGACTTATCTTTTCAGAAACACAAGCCAATAACCTCATCTTTTTGAAAATTCTGATGAAACGCAACCTTTACACATAACAGAAATACACAAGCATATTGTAAAGGGGTCCAATCTCCTGACACAGTTGCTTGGAACAAGTACAGCACACTTTGCGGAAATCTTGAAGCTACCAAAATAATCTAACTTGACATGAAATATGTACTGGTAGAAATCTAAAATCTTAGGAATGTGTCATGTTTGACAGTCTGTACAACAAAGAACAGTATTATAAAACTGTTACACAATGGGGGCCCTAAATGTATTTAAGGAAATATTATATGTAAAGATGCAGCAACAGTTGCCATAATATGCCATCTTCTCTCATTTTAATAGGGTCAACACCAGGGTAAAAACTGACATCTTTCCAGGCACACAACTGTCACATTGTTATAAAAACAAGAGTATTTTCAAGAAAATTACCTTCTTGGTTTCATCCTATCACCCTGTCACCACCTACAGCTCCTCTTCCACACCTTCTCGAAATGGGTCATTACAGGAAGGCATATTTCCTGATCAACTCGTGAATTAAGAAAGTGCCTTTATATAAAAAAGGAGATAACAACAGACTCTAGTATCAGGCTTTTCAAAAATATTGGAAAGCCTTATGCTCAACAGACTAACTGCTTGCCTGTCTTGCTCCAGGAACTACAGAAAGCTGTTAATTGAGGGCATGCTGCAGATTGGGTAACATTATGTCGCAGTAACAGAAGACAATATTTAACTGTTGGAAACTTATAAAGATCATAAGTTATAAGCATAAAGCATGGTGTGCCTCAAGAATCAGTTATATGATCTACCTTATTCAATTTATCTGTAAGGAATATGGAACACATGTATGTGTTGTTGGATGAAAGTGGACTGTTTTAGAAGTAGATTCAGCTTAGTTTTTAGGGATGATGAAACACAATCAGCTAAACTGAAGACAGATCGACACTGTTTCAAAGAAGTTAAGGTAAGTAATTTATGCAAGCAACATGGAGTATCAGTACGGAGAGGCTCTACCTCCTACCACCACAGTGATACACAGAATAATAATGAGAGATTTCACTGACAGAGAGCCAAAAGGGACTGTGAGTGCATTACTATCACACAAGATGAAAAACTGGAAAATGAGATTATTCAAGCCTATAGCAAAAGATAAAAAAAGGGAACTGAGGAGGCTTTATGAATAAAGGCTTTTTTAAATCAAAACTCTTGAATCAAATTAATAAAGTCAATGTCACAAAAAATACAAAGTTGCAAAACTGAACAGACTAGCCCCAAAACCCTGAAAAAGAATTTGTCATGATGTATATCAACCAATAGCATGTTGAAGTTCCTTGTTCACCCATGATTAAAGAGAAACAAGCTCTCATTAGTGCCCAATAATAAATGTCATAGCAATGTATTTTTAAACCAAGCTGTAGCTCTGTTATCAAGACTTACATTATAGTACAGAAACTAATGCAGTAGCTGGCCTTGCACCTGAAAAAATGATAACGTAAACCATAAAAGGATATAGGATTGGTGCAGGTGAAGAAGACCCATCTTCTGCTCGCAGGGCTAGCAATCTACATTCTTGATATGGACTGCCGATTCCCTCTGAATGTTCTGGGAGCCATATTCAAATGTCATGTTTAACCGGGACAAATCTTTCTCACTCTGCTCACTGCAGTTGGCAATGTCATAAAGGTGGTAGTTGAAACCCAACGTCTACTGTTATCTTATGCTATCCTTGTTCAAAATATCCTCCACCTAAAACTGCCACACTGTAGCATCAATACAATACTTACATATATTATGTACTGAAGTTCATTGTGTGCTGTTAAACTTTGTTGTACTTAAATATTCATACTGTGGGTATATTCCTTGGTTATAAGCACAATGACTTGTCTGCTTTTACAAGTGTACAATTGTTCAAAATGTAATTTATAGGATTAATAAAATACCTGTTTAAGGTCCTTTCTAATACCTACATCCCTTACTCTGTCCATTCTTGTTTTTCCCTTAACTGCTCTGAGAAATTTCATTTCCCCTGCTTGCAGTCTGCTCCAGTCCCTTTCTGTCACTATCCATGTTTCTCTTCCATAGGTGACAATAGGGAAGTAATAACTCTGATACATAAGTTTTGCTTTTTTTGAAACATCCTTATTCCAAATCAGGTGTTTTATTGCTTGGTAGAAATTGTCTCCTTTCTGTAACATCCTATTAACTTTGTTGGTTATTCTTCCATCACTAGATATTTCACTCCCCAAGTCAGTGAAACTGTCTACCACTTTGAGGGGTTCTCCATTCAAAGTAATATTCCCATTGATCCCTTTCTCTCTTCCAAATATGATTACTTCACTCTTCTCTTTATTTACTTTTAATCCATACCTTTTTATTATTTCCTTCCACGCATCAAGTTGTAACTGTACACCTACATCTTTATCGCTCCATATTACCATATCATCTACAAAAATCATATTTTTGTCTTTTTCTTTTACTATATCTTTAACTGCCCAATTCATTTCCTCCATCACAACATTAAAAAGTGCAGGAGATAGAATACTTCCTTGTTTAAGTCATTGTCGTATTTCAAAGTATTCAGAGTTCCCCAATGGTGTTCTAATTCTACAATTGTGTGTCTATTCATTGTCAGTCCTACATTAATGCATCCATCTTCTATACCTATCTTCTTCATTTCTTACCAGAGTCTTTCCCTGTTGACTGAATCATATGCCTTTTCTATGCCTATAAAAACCATTATCACCCTTTTGTTATATTCCCAACTTTTTTCCATCAGTTGTGGATAGAAAAATCAGGTTGATAATGCTTCTTCCTTTCCTAAACCCATGCTGTTCTTCACTCAGGTCCTTTTCTATCTTTTCACTTATTCAATTTAGTAAAATTCTTTCAAAAACCTTGGCTATATGACTCATAAGGGTTATTCCTCTGTAGTTTTTATGAAGTATTTTATTGCCTTTTTTGAAGATGGGAACAAATCCTCCAATCGTCAGGTATTGTACTATTTCTCTACACACTTGACAGTACTCTTTACAGCCACTGCATTCCCAATGGACCTGCTGCTCTTACCATGTCCACTGATACTTCATCAGGTCCTGGGGCTCCCCCTCCCCCCCACCCCCTTCATCTTCGTCACAACTATTTCCATTTCTTCCCATGTAATTTGTTCTAATTCTGATTCCCAACTTATCTCAATTTCTCCATTATTTGTTGTTTCCTCATATATCTGCTCCTCAGTGTTTAACAGTTTCTTAAAATGTTCTCTCCAGAGATCTTTTATATTCCCTGGATCTTCAATCACCGTACCATCCTCTGTTTTCATCTTTACTTGTACTTCAGAAGCCTTCCTTTAATTTTCATCATTTTATAGAACATTTTCTTATTGCTCTTCACATCTTCAAGATTTTGTGTAAACTCCTCCCATGCCTTTTTCTTTGCTGTTTCCACTATTTCTTTTCTTCTATATATATTTTATTGTCCTCGTCATTTATAGTTTTCCACCACTTTCTCCATGCTCCATTTTTTCTTCTAACTGCTTGGAGTGTGCTATCATTCCACCAACTTGTCTGTCTTACTTTTTTTCTTTCCAGATGTTCTACCACATACTTTTTGTGCTGCTTCCACTAAAGTGTCTTCAGATAAACTCCGTTCTTTTTCTACGTCGCAGAAAACTTCTATTGGAAATTTGTGTGTGATTAATTCTCTATACTTCTCAGCACTTTGACTCTCCTTCAGTTTCCAATTCTGTATCCTCATCTCTTCTGTTTTCTATTTTTCACACACTGGCTCATTTTCCAATGTTCCACAAGTAATCTATGGTTTCATCTGCACTCCCACATAGAATTACCTTCACATTAATTACTTTCTCCCCCCATTCCCTATCTATTAGAATATAATCAGTTACACTCTTGGTTCTTCCATCCCAACTGTATCTCGTGATAACATGACTTTCTCTCTTCATAAACCAGCTGTTTGCTATTTTCATTCCATTCCTCTGGCACAAAATCCAGGAGTCTTTCTGCTTCTTCATGTCTGCCTCCATATCCAAAACATCCTAACATTTCCTCAAATCCCTTTCTGTCTTTGCCTATCTGTGCATTAAAATCTCCCCTCACTATATTAGCACACTCTATCTGGTTCTCTAACTCGTTTTCAAAGCCTATCTTTTCTTATTCGCTACATCCCACATGAGGTGCATAAATCTGGATAACTTTTAGTGTTTCTTTTCGGAATCTCAGGTTTAAGATTATGATCGTGACTGATATATATCTCACATTTTCAATACAGCTTTGTACATTCTTATTCACCATCACTGCCACACCATTTCTTCCAAATCTGTTATTCCCACTCCGGTACAGTTTTCCTCCTCCTCCTCTCAAATTCTTCTCACCTTTTCCCTTCCACTTTGTTTTGCTTAATCCCAAAATATGTAACTTTCTCTCCGTTAGTACATCTGTTATTTCTTCCATTTTTCCACTGAGGGTTAATGTGTTAAGGGTGCCAATATTTAAGTTACTTTTTAGTCCATTTGATTTCATCTTCTTGTACTGATTAATATCTTCCATTAATAGGAGCAATGATTTATGGAGTTAACACGAAGTGAACGTTCACATCCACATTTCTGTGTGCAGAATTTGATCCATTTACGTTAATATAAATGATTATCAACTGAGATGATTTTGAGACACCAAGGAGGCACTGGAGAAACTATCAGATTGTCTCTGATGAGGGTTCTCATAAGTAGATACACAATGTTTTAATCCTTTGCTCTGTTGGAAAGCTATGAACTGCATGGAGTATGCAGAACACACAAAAACAAGAATGGCTATGACTATTATGATGTTATTAACCGAAGGAGACAGAAAAAAAAATAATACTCTATACCTTATCATACCTGGCACTGAATACGATCTGCACACATCTCTTCAAGGTAAAGGGGTGCTGCTGCATGCTTTACTTCTTTTAGAGACAGTGTTTTAAGAGATGTGAGTAGCTGCTGAACATTATTTGCTGCCAGAGCTTCGTTTATTGACGTTATGGCTGCTGTAACTGAAATAAATGGAATGTTCATTGGTAGTTAACAGACACACAAACTATAATAGTCTAAAACCTTTTCCTAGCTGTATTATACACAAAAATTATAAAATCACTCTATCCCCATTCCCCCTCAATCTTAACACCTCTTGCATTTGTTTCACATAGTTATCTTCAACTCAGCATCTCATCTTCTTGGATTCTGACCTCCACCTCTTCAATACCTCCATTAAATTTCCACTAACATGGAGCCCTTCAACCATCAACAGTACCTCAAATTTGGTAACTGCAATGTAATCCACACTAAAAACTTCCACACACACAGTCTGGCCAACTGTGAATAGTGTATCTGCAGTGACAAGGAACCCCTTGTCCAAAAACCTCTAATTTTAAACCAGATCCATATTACTGAAAGAAGTGCTGTTCTTATTACTCAACATCATCCCAGATTGGAACAACTGAATTACATCCTCTGTCAGAGCTTTAACAACTTTTCATTGTACCCCACCTCTCCCAAAGTGGGATTCCATTGCCCATCAAAACTACACAATATCCTAGACAAACTTTATCCCAAGTCTACCCTCATCCCCTTGCCATATGGATCACATATATTTGAAAGACTCAGGTGCAAGGCCTCTCCTTTGCCCACACTCTGCACCTTCTAATCTAGTTGTGTAGCAGACATGCTGCTAAGAATAAAATGATGACTGACTTTAATGACTACTCCCATCATCCTGTGCTGTCTGTGGATCCCACTCCCTCCTCACCATGCTCAATACCAGCTTTTCTGAATTATGTAGATGAAACCTGACTTGTTCTTACAATACACTCTGTGATCCCACAATCATCCTGGATACAGTCTCTGCTAGTCCAGTCCAGCACCCACCAACACCTCTGCCCTGTGACTTCACCTTCGCTCCCTTAATTTACACTCTTATTTTTCCCCTCTGCATCTCCTCCTTCCGCTGATCTCTTATCGCCACCCCCTTCCCACCCAGCCCCCCCTGCTGTGGACTAATCATTCCTCCACTTGCCACACAAAACTTCCTTTCCACTGACAACCCCAAGGCAAGCTCGCATGTGCCTCATTCCTTTCTATTGGCACCTCTCCCTCCCAACCATGTTTTCCTTTCCATCTCTTTGTTCTTCTTACACACACTACTCATGCTCTAGAGGAGCTCAGCAAAGTCCAGTCTTTTGGATGCACCTGCTGACAGTTCAAGATCTCAGCTGCATGGTGAGTGGTTACGTTCCTTCCACTCTGTATTTTACCTAGCACTTACCAATATCATTGAAGAAAGAAGAAGGAAAAAAAACTGACTCATCAAGCAATGAAAAATTCAAGTTGGAATATCAATAATTATGGACTGGATAGATTGCTACTCACCATAAAGGTGACACGTTGAGTTGCAGACACACACAACAAAACAACTGTTACATAAGAAGTTTAGCTTTCATCAGAAAAGAAAAACACATAAATTCACACCAGAAAGCACACTTCACAAATACATTACCACTATCTTCAGTTGCTCGGGCCAGATTGAAACTTAAATGTGTCAAACAAGAGCAAAGACCTATAGCGGAGCAGGAAATGGGAGGAATAGCAGGGTATGGGCGAAGGAAGAGGAAACACCACTGCCTGGCAGAGCATGCAGGGACTAGAGGTGGCAGACAAGGCTACCTTGTGGAGCATCAGAAGGCTGCTGGAAAGGAGGGGAAGGGGGGGAGGGGGGAGGGAGTGGTAAGGAGAGGAGCATAGAACGAGAAAAGATCAGTGGTTGCATTGGCAGAGAGCACTGCACAATGAGGGTGAGGAGGCGTGAGGTGGAAGGAGGTGATAGGACAGAGGGGCACAAACTGTAGGGTGGAGGATGTGGGGACAGTAGGTTACCATAGGTTCAGGCCGGGACGATTTTGAGAACAGAAATATGTTTAAAAAAAAAAAACTTACATCTGCACCATTCAGAAAAGCTGGTGTCGACAGGAGAATCCAGATGGCCCGTGTAGTGAAGCAGCCATTGAAATCAAGCATTTCATATTCAGCTCCATGTTGTGCAACAGGGTGGTCTACCTTGCTCATGGCCACAGATGGTGGCACTCATCCAGGTGGACAGCTGGTTGGCAGCTGCACAATGACTGTGGCAGGGCTGGTACATGACGTGGCTGCTTTCACAAGTGGCCTGGCCTCTGATGGCACAGAATAAGCATGTGACAGAACTCCGGACAGGAAGTGTTGGGAGGGTGGATTGGTCATGTCTTGCACGTGGATCTTCCACAGGGATATGATCCCTGAAATGATGGGCATGCTATCCAAGATCCTCTACACTCCTCCTACTAAAGTGGTGTTCCATCATCCACCCAACCTCCACAGCATCCTAGTCTATCCCTATGCCATTCCCAGTCCTAAACCTCTGCCACAGAGATCATACACTGTGGAAGATACAGGTGCAATATCTGTCCCATTCACCTACCCATCATTTCCTACTCCAGTTATGTCACATGCTTATCCTACCCCATCAGAGGCCAGGCAATCTTCGAAAGGAGCTATGTTGTGTACCAGCTCTGATGCAATAATTGCTCTACTTTTAGATTTGTATGACTACCAACCAGCTATCCACCAGATCAATTGGGCACCACCAAACAGTAGCCAAATGCAAAATGTACCATTCTATTGCACAACATGCCACTCAACACATTGATTTCAATGGCTGCTTCACAACCTGGGCCATCCGGATCCTCCCCTCCACCACCAGCTTCTCTAAACTCCACAAATTGTAGTTTTTCTTAAAAACATTCTCTGCCTCCGGAATCATCCTGGCCTCAAGCTATGGTAACCTGATGTCCTCACACTTTCCACTCAACAGTTTCCACCCCCTGGGTCCTATCACCACCACACAAATCAAGTCTCCTCAACCACAGTGTGCACTGCACTCTGCCAATGTACCCATCAATCTTTCCCCTTCTCTGCTCCTCTCCTTTCTGTTCCCTCTTTTTTGCTTCCCTCCGTCCTCAACAGCTTTCCATACTTGCATCAGGTAGCTTTGTCTGCCACCTCTTGTCCTTGCACCTTCCATCATGCAGCAGTGTTTCCTCTTCCCCCACCGATACCCTGCTATCCCTCCCCCTTCTCCATTCCACTACAGAGTGGCTCCATTTGATGCATTCAAGTTCCAGTCTGGCCTGAGCTACCAGAGATGGCAATCGTGTGTGCGAGTTGTGGTTGCTTGTGTAAATGCATGAGTGTTTTTCTATTCTGACGAAGGCTTTAGCCAAAAGCTTAATGAGTAACAGGCTTTTTTTGGTGCACGTCTGCAACTCAACGTGTCATCTGTGCAGCAATAGCAATCTATCCTTTCCATAAGTGTTGAAAATTTACCTATCATGTGTGGTGTTATGCAAAATGTACCTCAATTTCCAGAATGAGTTTTCTGGAAAAATATATTTAATGTATGACCAAGAATAAACCTTAAATTTATATCAATGGCTTTTAATATTGTATTGAAAAGAAGGATGTTTAGGGTTTAACATCCTAATGACTGATAATATTAGGGGAACACATCTTTGAATGACCAAGGATGGGAAACAAAACAGCTGTCGCCGTTTTAAATGAGACACCCTGTAATTTGTTTAAGCCATTTAGAGAAAAAAAAAAAATCTAAATCTGGATGACCAGATGAGCATTTGAATCTTGCTGCTCTGTATAAGTGTCCAATGCACACCCCACCTCAGAAATATTTTGCTTGATAAGTTATTAATGGCATCACAGTTTTTTTTATTTTTTGTCACATCCAATTTCACAATAATGAGTTTACATTTACTTTTCTTGTAACTTCTGATTTTACAAATTTGAACTTACATTTAATTTTGAAAAGAAACCACTTGTCTAGTTTTATAGTGCAAACAAATGTAAAACCTTTAAAAATGTAGGATACCAGCATGAAACATTCCATAGTTAAAAAATTTCCAATGTTTTTGGTTGTACATATTGATAAGGATCTGAACATGTAGATATGGTTAAAGATTTGGGTACAGTTTACATTTTCTGTAGGAGTAATTGTCAACTTTTGACTCAAAAAACATCAGTAAGGTAACATTTTCAATCAGCAATACCTTAAAAATGCAATAATTTGTGATAACTCTTTACTGAAAGTTCCTTTTTGAGAACAAACAAAGGAACAAAAGTGAGAATTATATTTTATATTCTCTTGTGCTTTTCTTGTATGTATTTATTTAAAAATTTCTGATTAAAATTTACATCTTCACAGTACACTTATCACCTAATGAAATTGTTGCCAATAATTTATTATCATTTTTTTAATAAACCAGGGACATTTATTGTATGAAAAATGATCCACAGTAGCAACTACTCAATCCAGCTTTGACTCAGTAAAGAGTGCAGCAAAAAAGCTATAGCTCTTTGGTTATGCAACAAGAAAAAATGTCTTTCAGAGCACAGTAATTTGTTAACATTCAAATTAAAGTTGTTTATTCACAATACCTCCATATCTAATATTAGTTCATCAATGAAAGTACGTAGACAATTATGTATATGAAATATGTCTAAATTCTACGACCAGAGTAAGTTATTCTAGGAACTGTAAAAATGAAATGACCACATTTTAATTATTATTACAAATACATAACACAGGACATTTAACTAAGAAAATAATGGCTGCACTGAAGTAGTTGTGAAACATTTACTCACTTTGCAGAGAGCGGTACCCATTTTCATTGGCTCTGATAATAGCCTCCTGCAGCTCCTTTACAATTTGACAACTAAAATCATCCAGTATTGTTCGCATATCATTGGCCTTGTCTTGGTGCTTCTCCCACAATGATCTAATTTCTTCCAAATACAGAGTGCAGAACCTATCATTAATAGCCTACAAGAAAGAATATCACATGAACATTCATTACATAAAACACTCTAAACTTGGCAGTACACCAACACAAAGTACAAAAATTAACTGAACATATTTTATATATCTCACATAATAACGTCACATCAGCAGAGAGAGAGTTTCAAATGATACCAATAAGAATTTAAAAATGTTGAAAAATTCATAGTTAATTATGGTAGCAGTACAAAAAGGTGCCATTCATCTAAAAAAAAAAGTACTTCACTCTAATGCTATTATCTCAGTGTTCTTGTTTATCAGTTTTACTTCATTCTTTTTCATTCACTGTTTTTGATAGATGTCATCAAACTGTATTAATAAAGTACCACTATACTGTTTAATACAATTTGTGCTGATGCCAGCTAAAATGCAGATCATCATATGTTTCCTTGCTTTTCTCCTGCAATCCTAAACCTGCATCTTGGCAATGTCTACCAATAAATTATCTATCGATCTTGTTTTTACTCACATACTCATTCTGGTAGAAGATAACCATCTCCAGTTATTTTTCTTGGCTTCCTGTGATCTGATATCCTCTCCAGGTAGTTCAATCAACTGATTCTTTGTACTTCAACAATTTTAGTTGTGTTTTTACCCATGCACAAGTCAAGGTGAAGCCAAGGTCGCAGCAGTGCTCTTGCTGGAATACTAATTCTGAACAGCCTCTGTCCTTTTTTAGTTTGTAACACACTGGACTAAAGTTGTAGACTGTTAAATGATTCTGTTTAGCTTAGGAGTCATTCAATAAAACAGGAAGGAACAGCAATACATTATCATCGTTCAGCACAGTCTTACAACAGGCTTTGCATGTCCTTTTTTACTCATCAGATGAACCAAATACAGTAGAAGAAGTAGAAGAAAAATGGGTAGCTTTGAGGGATGAAGTAGTGAAGGCAGCAGAGGATCAAGTAGGTAAAAAGACTAGGGCTAGAAGAAATCCTTGGGTAACGGAAGAAATATTGAATTTAATTGATGAAAGGAGAAAATATATAAATGCAGTAAATGAAGCAGTCAAAAAGGAATACAAACGTCTCAAAAATGAGATCAACACGAGGTGCAAAATGGCTAAGCAGGGATGGCTAGAGGACAAATGTAAGGATGTAGAGGCTTATCTCATTAGGGGTAAGATAGATACTGCCTACAGGAAAATTAAAGAGACCTTTGGAGATAAGAGAACCACTTGCATGAATATCAAGAGCTCAGATGGAAACCCAGTTCTAAGCAAAGAAGGGAAAGCAGAAAGGTGGAAGGGGTATATAGAGGGTTTATACAAGGGCAATGTACTTGAGGACAATATTTTGGAAATTGAAGAGGACATAGATGAAGATGAAATGGGAGATACGATACTGCATGAAGAGTTTGACAGAGCACTGAAAGACCTGAGTCGAAACAAGGCCCTTGGAGTAGACAACATTCCATTGGAACTACTGACGGCCTTGGGAGAGCCAGTCCTGACAAAACTCTACCATCTGGTGAGCTAGATGTATGAAACAGGTGAAATACCCTCAGACTTCAAGAAGAATATAATAATTCAAATCCCAAAGAAAGCAGGTGTTGACAAATGTGAAAATTACCGAACAATCAGTTTAAAAAGCCACAGCTGCAAAATACTAACACGAATTCTTTACAGGCGAATGGAAAAACTAGTAGAAGCCGACCTCGGAGAAGATCAGTTTGGATTCCGTAGAAATACTGGAACACGTGAGGCAATACTGACCTTACGACTTATCTTAGAAGAAAGATTAAGGAAAGGCAAACCTACGTTTCTAGCATTTGTAGACTTAGAGAAAGCTTTTGACAATGTTGACTGGAATACTCTCTTTCAAATTCTAAAGGTGGCAGGGGTAAAATACAGGGAGCATAAGGCTATTTACAATTTGTACAGAAACCAGATGGCAGTTATAAGAGTCTAGGGGTATGAAAGGGAAGCAGTGGTTGGGAAGGGAGTGACACGGGGTTGTAGCCTCTCCCCGATGTTATTCAATCTGTATATTGAGCAAGCAGTAAAGGAAACAAGAGAAAAATTCAGAGTAGGTATTAAAATCCATGGAGAAGAAATAAAAACTGAGGTTCGCCGATGACATTGTAATTCTGTCAGAGACAGCAAAAGGACTTGGAAGAGCAGTTGAATGGAATGGACAGTTTTTTGAAAGGAGGATATAAGATGAACATCAACAAAAGCAAAACGAGGATAATGGAATGTAGTCGAATTAAGTCGGGTGATGCTGAGGGAATTATATTAGGAAATGAGACACTTAAAGTAGTAAAGGAGTTTTGCTATTTGGGAAGCAAAATAACTGATGATGGTCGAAGTAGAGAGGATATAAAATATAGACTGGCAATGGCAAGGAAAGCATTTCTGAAGAAGAGAAATTTGTTAACATTGTGTATAGATATGTGTCAGGAAGTCATTTCTGAAAGTATTTGTATGGAGTGTAGCCATGTATGGAAGTGAAACATGGACGATAAATAGTTTGGACAAGAAGCGAATGGAAGCTTTTGAAATGTGGTGCTACAGAAGAATGCTGAAGATTAGATGGGTAGATCACATAACTAATGAGAAGGTATTGAATAGAATTGGGGAGAAGAGGAGTTTGTGGCACAATTTGACAAAAAGAAGGGACTGGTTGGTAGGACATGTTTTGAGGCATCAAGGGATCACAAATTTAGCATTGGAGGGCAGCGTGGAGGGTAAAAATCGTAGAGGGAGACCAAGAGATGATTACACTAAGCAGATTCAGAAGGATGTAGGTTGCAGCAAGTACTGGGAGATGAAGAAGCTTGCACAGGATAGAGTAGCATGGAGAGCTGCATCAAACCAGTCTCAGGACTGAAGACCACAACAACAACAACAACAACAACAACAACAACAACAAGAACAACATGAACCAAATATGTGACATCATTTATTTATTGTGATACATGTTGCACAGGTCCATTTTTGCATGGTAATGCATGGATATTGAATGAGTCAAATCATTTTATTTATTAGTATGTTCTTATCATTAAGGACCGAAAACCAAGATTAAGAACGCAAATTTGAAAATGACGATTAAAAAAACACAATCAATAAGTTCTAACTGCACTTACAAAAGAGGTTATGAAACAATTTTCCGATGTTATCCAAACAGTAATTTATGAAGTAAAAAGATCATATCTTGACTTAAAGAAGACAAATTAATGTAATTAAAGCAGAAAGATATATTAAAGCAGAAATACACAAATTATCTTATCTATCTCTATTAAAGAATTCTTCTAGAGAATAGAAACTTTTTTTAAAGAAGAATTCTTAAGCTTACTTTTAACTGGTATGTTACTACCTCGTAGACACTTTCCTTGGAAGTGTGTTCAATATCTCTGTGCTTGCACATTTTGCACCTTTTTGCACCAGAGACAAATTTTTCAGATCACAGTGTATATCAGATTTTCTTCATGTGTTATGATGATGGTATGACTCATTAATTTCATGCTGAGGAGGACTGTGAAGCATGAATGTGTTGACAGAAAAGAGTGATATTGTGAGGTAGTCGTTAGCACCCCTTTGTCTTAAAAAAAGATTCCAACGTATGATTCTTAGAGGCACTCCACACAAACAACCTTTTTGTGTCTTGCAATGACATTTTTTTGACATCAATGAATTGCACCAGAAGATCATTCCATAACGCGTAAGTGAATGGAAGCAACAGAAGTAGGCAGATTTTGAGACATTGATGTCTTCAATTTTCATGATTATCAGGATTGCAAATGTTGCTGAGCTAAGCCTTTTCACGGTTTGGTGGATGTGGTGTTCCTAGTTAAGCCAGCTATTCATATGGACACCTAAAAATTTTGAACAATGCATCCTCTGTATCTGCAAGCTCTCATGTGCAATGTTTATCTCCTATGGGCTTTTGTGGCCAGAGTAGAAGTGAATGTAACTGGTTTTGCTGAGATTTATTGATAGAAAATTTAGTATCACTCAGTTCAGAACATTGGCAGGTAGTTCACTGGCATTTAACTCTAAGTTGGTGGATGTACTACTGTGTATAACAATACTCGTGTCACCTGCAAATATTGTAAAGTTTTTTGTTGTGTTTGAGGACAGAGGTAAGTCGTTCAAATACACATAAGAAATAGCAGGGGACAAGGGACAGAACCTTGTGGAACTCCATGATGTACTGTGCCCCAGTTGTACACCACCCCTTCCACCTGCATGTTATTATCCTCTAACACTATTTTCTGTTGCCTGCCCTGTAGACAGGATTTGAGCCAGTTGCCCATTTGTCCTTGGATTCCATAGTGGCCTGCTTTCTCTATAAGTATTCTGTGACCCACACAGTCCAAGACATAGCACAGGTTGCAAAATGTGCCAACAGGCAATTTCTCCTTGTTAGTGTATCCCAAAACGGTTTTGCTAAATGAAAATATAGTTTTTGTTGTGGAGATATCTCCTCTGAATCCAAACTTAATTTTACTTATTACTGCAAAGTTTTTTAGATGATTGACCATCCTGGCATATATTTACTTTTACTAAAACTTAAGAAAACAGAGTCAAAAGAGATACAGGATGATAGCTTGTAACCTCTGTGGCATCTTCTTTTTGTTCAAGGGCTTTACAATAGCATACTTCATTCTGTCAGGGAAGATACCTTGTTTGAGAGAGGCTTTTACCAGCAGGCTTTTAGCAGTTTGCTGAAAGTGTAGTTGACACCAGTTGAATTTTAACTCTATAAGAAAATTATGTTTTTTCTTACTTGCTGCACTGTTATAGGAGTTATACATATATAAGGAATTTTAGAAATGGTCTTTCAATATTTTTATGGCCTTTTCTAAGAAGCTATTGCATCCTGTGTTCTCCGCAACAGTTAAAAAGTGACCATTAAACCATTTTTGCCTCTATCTCTTGGCTTTGCACTTCTCTACCTTTGTTGTTGAGAACAATGTTTTGGGTCCTACTGGGGAAATTTGCACATCTCACCCCTTATCACTTTCCATACAGTTTTAATTTTGTAACTGTTGTTGTTGTTGTTGTTGTTGTTGTTGTCTTCAGTCCTGAGACTGGTTTGATGCAGCTCTCCATGCTACTCTATCCTGTGCAAGCTGCTTCATCTCCCAGTACCTACTGCAACCTACATCCTTCTGAATCTGCTTAGTGTACTCATCTCTCGGTCTCCCTCTACGATTTTTACCCTCCACGCTGCCCTCCAATGCTAAATTTGTGATCCCTTGGTGCCTCAAAATATGTCCTACCAACCGATCCCTTCTTCTAGTCAAGTTGTGCCACAAACTTCTCTTCTCCCCAATCCTATTCAATACCTCCTCATTAGTTACGTGATCTATCCACCTTATCTTCAGTATTCTTCTGTAGCACCACATTTCGAAAGCTTCTATTCTCTTCTTGTCCAAACTAGTTATCGTCCATGTTTCACTTCCATACATGGCTACACTCCAAACAAATACTTTCAGAAACGACTTCCTGATACATAAATCTATATTCGATGTTAACAAATTTCTCTTCTTCAGAAACGCTTTCCTTGCCATTGCCAGTCTACATTTTATATCCTCTCTACTTCGACCATCATCAGTTATTTTACTTCCTAAATAGCAAAACTCCTTTACTACTTTAAGTGTCTCATTTTCTAATCTAATTCCCTCAGCATCACCCGATTTAATTTGACTACATTCCATTATCCTCGTTTTGCTTTTGTTAATGTTCATCTTATACCCTCCTTTCAAGACACTGTCTATTCCGTTCAACTGCTCTTCCACGTCCTTTGCCGTCTCTGACAGAATTACAATGTCATCGGCGAACCTCAAAGTTTTTACTTCGTCTCCATGAATTTTAATACCTACTCCAAATTTTTCTTTTGTTTCCTTTACTGCTTGCTCAATATACAGATTGAATAACATCGGGGAGAGGCTACAACCCTGTCTCACTCCTTTCCCAACCACTGCTTCCCTTTCATGCCCCTCGACTCTTATTACTGCCATCTGGTTTCTGTACAAATTATAAATAGCCTTTCGCTCCCTGTATTTTACCCCTGCCACCTTTAGAATTTGAAAAAGAGTATTCCAGTCAACATTGTCAAAAGCTTTCTCTAAGTCTACAAATGCTAGAAACGTAGGTTTGCCTTTTCTTAATCTTTCTTCTAAGATAAGTCGTAAGGTCAGTATTGCCTCACGTGTTCCAACATTTCGACGGAATCCAAACTGATCCTCCCCGAGGTCTGCATCTACCAGTTT
The DNA here is from genome assembly GCF_023897955.1 of Schistocerca gregaria. Taxonomy (NCBI): domain Eukaryota; kingdom Metazoa; phylum Arthropoda; class Insecta; order Orthoptera; family Acrididae; genus Schistocerca; species Schistocerca gregaria. The sequence goes on from NC_064920.1 coordinate 770,998,546, forward strand.
TTCCATTCGTCTGTAAAGAATTCGCGTTAGTATTTTGCAGCCGTGGCTTATTAAACTGATAGTTCGGTAATTTTCACATCTGTCAGCACCTGCTTTCTTTGGGATTGGAATTATTATATTCTTCTTGAAGTCTGAGGGTATTTCGCCTGTCTCATACATCTTGCTCACCAGCTGGTAGAGTTTTGTCATGACTGGCTCTCCCAAGGCCGTAAGTAGTTCTAATGGAATGTTGTCTACTCCGGGGGCCTTGTTTCGACTCAGGTCTTTCAGTGCTCTGTCAAACTCTTCACGCAGTATCGTATCTCCCATTTCGTCTTCATCTACATCCTCTTCTATTTCCATAATATTGTCCTCAAGTACATCGCCCTTGTATAAACCTTCTATATACTCCTTCCACCTTTCTGCCTTCCCTTCTTTGCTTAGAACTGGGCTGCCATCTGAGCTCTTGATATTCATACACGTGGTTCTCTTCTCTCCAAAGATCTCTTTAATTTTCCTGTAGGCAGTATCTATCTTACCCCTAGTGAGATAAGCTTCTACATCCTTACATTTGTCCTCTAGCCATCCCTGTTTAGCCATTTTGCACTTCCTGTCGATCTCATTTTTGAGACGTTTGTATTCCTTTTTGCCTGCTTCATTTACTGCATTTTTATATTTTCTCCTTTCATCAATTAAATTCAATATTTCTTCTGTTACCCAAGGACTTCTAGCAGCCCTCGTCTTTGTACCTACTTTATCCTCTGCTGCCTTCACTACTACATCCCTCAGAGCTACCCATTCTTCTTCTACTGTATTTCTTTCCCCTATTCCTGTCAATTGTTCCCTTATGCTCTCCCTGAAACTCTGTACAACCTCTGGTTCTTTCAGTTTATCCAGGTCCCATCTCCTTAATTTCCCACATTTTTGCAGTTTCTTCAGTTTTACTCTACAGGTCATAACCAATAGATTGTGGTCAGAGTCCACATCTGCCCCTGGAAATGTCTTACAACTTAAAACCTGGTTCCTAAATCTCTGTCTTACCATTATATAATCTATCTGATACCTTTTAGTGTCTCCAGGGTTCTTCCACGTATACAACCTTCTTTCATGATTCTTAAACCAAGTAGGTTTGTAAATTTTGGAGCAGAGACACAAGCTCTTTGACTTCTGAATGACTTTAGTTAGTACTTTACAATATTTTTTATAGTGATTCAATTTGTTGGGGTTGTCTGAAATTTTTGGGGTGATGTACAGTTCTCATTTCCTTTTGCATGAAATCTTAATACCATATGTACCCAGGGCTTTTTGGCGAGTTTCTTGGTTTGGGTTTTATATATCTTTTGGGAAGGTACTTTCAAACATCAGTGTTTTGTCATTACTAAAATGATTGTACTTGGAATTGGCATTATCTAAATTATACACAGATCTCTAGTCTATGTCTTGGAGATGTGATTTAAATAAAACTGGATAGTTTCTTCATTTTGTCCAAGCTGTTTTCCTTCGCAGACTATATTCATTCTCATAGATATTTGCACTGATAATAATGAGTCTCTGTCCATCATGGTCAGAGAAACCATTCAAGACTTGACTGGTAATTGTAGTGCTGATTTTGGTCTGGGCTATAAATACACTATCAATTAGTGTGCTTGCACATGAAGTTATTGTAGTAGGGAAACTAGCTACAGAAGCAAGTTTATGTGAGGACATCAAATTTTCTTGCTCTGACCTGTCTCCAGAATTTGTTAGAAACTTTACATTGAAGTGCCCAAGCACAATTACAGCTGCTCCGTGTTTGAATGTATATATTAGGAGAGTATCAAACAGCTTCAAAAAGAGACTGCACTTCCCTGAGGCTATTGCATAGTTTTACTACTGACATATGATATCTTTTTCTTTATATTTTCTGCTGAATAATGTCGTCATATAATAATTGTCCATCACAAGTTTTTCTATACTGTAATTAATACGGTGCTCCCAAAAGCATAGAACATGGACATCACCTATACTTATGTTTTATCACTAAACTGCTAGTTTCTCTTAGATGCATGTTTCCTGGCCGGATTATCTCACGTTTTGGCAATGTTCCTCGGCCTCCCAGGTCTCCTGACTTGCCAGTATGTGACTTTTTTCTGTGGGAGTACCTTAAGAACTGTGTCTATAACCATAAACCACGAAATTTGGACAAGTTGAAGAATGCAGAGATTTTAGTCTGTGTGATGGAGGATTTAGAGAAGAGACTTGAGTCCTGCATTTAAAATGATGGACATCACCTTGACGACATTATTTTTCACAAATAACTTTGTTAACTAAAATGGCAAATAATGGGCTTTGATTTTGTGTAAATAAACATGCATTAATTTTAAAGTTGGCTGAGTATTATTTCATTAAAAACCGTCCGTCTCCCATATAGTTCATGGAACTTATTACATTGTAAACAGTGATGCGTCATTTGAACGCTGTCACTCATTAAAAATTAAGAAAGATATGATTCTTTAAATACTATTTAATAATGAAGCTGCATTCATAAGGGGAGGAACCAGTGGCATGCATAACGACCATCGACGGTTACAGAGCAATCAGCACTGTGCACTGTTAAAAAAATATCTATTTCATTTCTCTACAAATGTGTGTTACTCAGACAACGATGCTGTCTTGGGTCCGGTTACTTTGAACAATTGAACTATAGAACAGACTGCCTTTGATACCTTTTGGGAAATACACAAACAGAAATAAAATCACAACACGAAAGACTTGTGCAACACAAACGAAAATTGGTATGCATGTTTCTACATCTGAAAGATGATGTATGTGTATTCAGATTTTGCACCAGTCGCTTAAGAATGGGCTAATAGCACCGCTACAAGGATGCAAATCAGGTTTGTTTTAAATACACACTGTAATAGTTGTGAGCATTAGTTACCTTCGAAACTGGAGCTGGAGAGGTGATGTTAGTGAAGAATGCCTTTAAGGTGACAAAGACAGCATTATCAACTACTCGTTTAAATGAGTTCGTGTGACAGGACTACTGTACATAATTGCTAGCAGTGGTGGTAACAGAATGTATGGTTGCAAGAAGACCAGACGCCAGACAGCTAAGTGGCACTACCAAGTAGAAAGACCATCACGTGCAGTGTATGGCTCTGGCATATTGCACTGCATCTGCAGCAGCAGCAATCTGAGCAGCAGCTGGCAACACAGTGACACAACAAACTGTTACAAATCGGTTAATTCAAGGATAGATCTGAGCCAGATGCCAAGTAGCACGCACTCCACTGACCCCAAACTACTGCCATCTGCCACTTCAGTGGTATCAACCAAGATCTCATTGGACAGCAGAGTGTTATGGTCTAGGGTGTGATTTTGTATGACAGCAGAAGCACTCTCATGGTTATCTCACACACCCTGACTGCTAACCTGTACAGCAATCTGCTGATTCAACTTTGTTGTGCTGCAATTCATAAGCAGCATTCCATGGGTGTTTTCCAATAGAATAACACTCACCCACATGCCGCTGTTGTAACCCAACTTGCTCTCCATAGTGTTGACATGTTGTCTTGACCTACTCAATCATCAGATCTGCCTCTAATCAAGTACATAAGGGACACTGTCAGATGACAACTCCAGCATCATCCAGCATCCCCTTATTGACCAACCAAGTGCAGCAGGCATGGAACTCTGTCCCACAAAGTGGCATCCATCATCTGTACATCACAATGCATGCACATTTCCATGCTTGCACTCAACGTTCAGGCTGTTACACCAGTTATTAATGTACCAGCATTTCACATTTGCAATTTTTACACTTACGTTAACCTGTAATCTTGAAATGCTAATTGCTGAAATACCTAGGCACATGTATTCCCAAAATTTCGCTACTCTATATTAATTATTTTTTGGTGTTGTGATTTTTTTTCACACACATACATTAATTGAACAACTACAGACGATTCTGTTGCCTACTCACAATACTATGCATTTTCAGCATCAGAGACACTCCTTCCCACAAATTCTAACGTGTGTGGAAACTCTCAACCACACTTTCCCAAATCAGTTGCGATAGTTCACATCATGGACATTGCTGCTGTCAAAAATGAATATAGAAAAGCATTCAAACGTGCAATTCGCATTTTCTAAGAGTACAAAAGCACACTGAAGATAAAAAATACACTTTTTTTGAAATGTTACTGAGAACTCTTCAAAATTAATTGTTGCAAGTTTATTGTGAAGTGCTGAGAAGTAGTGTGCGTTGTTATAAAATTATGGAAAACTGTTGAAAATGTGAAACAAATATTTCTAGACATGAAAGGTAACAAACAATAACAGTTAATAAATAAAAACTAGCCACAAAATGAAACCAGTTCACAACAATTACCACTTAAAATTAATGTCTATGTCTATAAAAACTTCTATGGCTTGATAGTGATTCATGTCACTTTCTGGGAAAAGACTCCAATAATCTTTGCGTCTCTCAGAGACAGTAATGCTCTAATTTACTACACAAAGGAGGTTAGGCAGCTCTCACTGTTATCTATAGATGCCACATTCAGTGCAGTAATGTAAAAATCAACTAGCAAGATACGAAAATAAAACCACACTGGAAAAGCAAAGAGTGTGTGTTCTGCATACAGCCAGTGAACCCCAGTTAATCACTTTAGGATTATTAATCTACCCAAGAGCTTGCATTTTCATTGCTGAAGCACTATTTTTAAATTCATACATGTAGAAGTATCTGTCTCGTTGTAACTTTCAGCTATGATACACTGTGCTGCCATGTATGCCCCTCTCTCCTTTTCATTATCTCAATTATCAGAAGAGAGATTAGTGGCATCACTTGATAATCTCGAAACAATGTAAGTACGATCTTGTCACAATAATGTTTCGCTGATTAAATAGGATCATTCAATACAGCCTCACCTTTCCTGGTGTACTGGCAAGGATTTTGGCAACTGACTAGTTACTAGATTTTTGTGTTTCTATTGCCATATCTGAGTACTCATTTTAACTGTTCCTAATAGAGTCCAACAGCTGATTTTTCGCCAGAAGTGATGTGTTCTTATTGTTGCACTGGAAAAGATGCATCACTCTTCATTTACAACTTTGAAACCATTTTTGTTGTACACTGGAAACATTTACTTCAAAAGAAGGCCAACAATCTAAAAGAAATACACCATATTCTACAGCACATTGAACAAACATTTACAGGGACCATTTTCAGAATTAGCTGACAAACTGCATGCTAGATGCAAAGGATCATTCTGCCACAGCCTGCTACCATTTGTTGATACTGTGCCTGAAAAATCAGTGCTTACATCCAAACTCCTTACTAATTTATAACCTATTTATTGCCATAATCTGCTGTATTTTCATTCTTCACTGGTTCAGTAATCTCCTCAAAATGGTATTTGCTTCAGAGTTTTAAGTAATGGGTACAACTATTTCATATCATCAAAACTTCGGTGCCTAAATCACGCAAGCCATTACACATTGTGGTGTTTAAAATTCCTTAGGGCACAGTCAAAATGCAAGATGCATGGTGGAAAACTGATAGAAAATGAAATGCTGTTTGTGGGTACCTACAAACCAGTGAGGCACAACAGTCACCCATCTTCATGCCACATAATAAAACTTTGAACATTCTGTAATTAATATAACTTTTTTTTGTCCTCTTCACATGCAACATTTCCATAATTTACAACAGATTAGTATTAATGCATCTTTTTGCAAAATGCTTTATCAGCAATACTTGACTTTTGACTTTATCACACACCTCCAGTTTAAGGTATTTGTGACATAGAACAGTCATCAGTAACTCCACATCACCTTCATGGGCTGCACCTAAAGCCTGTTGCCAAAGCCAGCACACTGCAATCAGAGAAAAAGAGATGTTTTGCTTACTAACGAATTAATTACAAGTACAGGACATTAAAACAAACTAATAGTTTCTTTTTTATAAAAATGGGGTATAACCATAACCCTGAGAAACAGCATACCCTTGTGTAGAGCATTCCAGTAATTGACACTAAATGTATGTCTGCTGTCAGAAGGAAACAACTCTTGTATTGGCATCAAGTGATCTGACAGTACAAAAACCAAGTTAAACAAATAAAGCTTAATTCTTTGTATTAAACCACTTTTATCAATGACTTGTTGCATTTTATTTTCTAATACTCAGTTATGTAGAATACTGTTTATTTTACTACAGTCATCAAGGTCTTTTGATAGAAAGCTACCAGTCTAGATGTAACATTACAAGTTATGTGTGTCTATATTTGGTACATGAATGACAATATGTCAAATTTTACACTGTTTCATATTTTGATAAGTCCTATGTCATTGTTTTCCTGTTAGGACAATGGCCTACCACCTCCCAGTGTATTGCTGGCCTCCACAGGCTGCTTACAGCACACTGGCCAGTTAGTAACAGAGCAGAAGCACACACATTACCCGGATTTTTAAGTTTTACTTTATTAGTTTTATACAGCTGGTATCTAGTGGACCTTACAATACATTCTAAGTGGTGTTATCGAGCCCGGCTCATTCATTAGTCATACTTTGTACATTTTTACAAGCATCTTTTGGGTGTCCACAATTTTATTATGACATTGTGGTTCGACTTTTACTGTGGATAACTTCCCAAAAACTGGGACACTGTAATTGTCCAACTACACCATGGAAATAGACTCCCACATTAAAGATACAAACCACTTCCTGCACCAGCTCTCCACCATCCCCATGCCCATACCTCTTTGGTTCCTACTTATCACTGTAACATGCAACCTCCTTATACACCAACATCCCTCCTGCCCACAGCCTTGCCGCAGGTGAACACTACCTCTCCCAACACCCTGTAGATTCCAAACCCACCACTTCACTCATCTTACACCTAACCAACTACATCCCAATCCGTAACTACTTCAGCTTTGAAGGGAAGTTATAAAATCAAATTCGTGACATAGCCATGGGCATTCGCATAGCACCTCCTATGCCAAGCTCTTCATGGGTGACCTAGAGGAAACATTCCTAGCTTCCCAAAACCCCAAACCTCTAGTCTGGTTCACATTTATTAATGGCATCTTTATAATCTGGACCCAAGGCCAGGATACCTTATCTCCATTCCTCCACAATCTCAACACCTTCTCTCCCATTCACTTCACCTGGTCCTCCTCCATCGGTCGTGCCACCTTCCTAGATGCTGATCTCCTCCTCTCAGATGGCTCCAATCCATACCTCAGTCCACATCAAACCCACGAACCACCAACAGTACGTGAACTTTGACAGCTGCCATCCCTTCCACACAAAAAAATCCCTCCCATAAAGCCTGGTCACCCATGACAGACACATCTGTAGTGATGAGAACTCCCTCGCCCAGTATGCTGAAGGCCTCAAAAAGCCCTTCGCAGGCAGGCAATATCCCCAAACCTAATACACAGACAGATCTCCCCTGCCATATCTCCAGTTCTGTAACAGGCTTATCCTACCCCATCAGAGGTTGTGCCACCAGTGTACACAGCTACATTATATACGAGCTATGCTGCAACCCCCGCACAGCATTTTACATTGGTATTACAATTTACATTGGCATCCCATATGTCAAACAGAATGAATGGGCGCACCCAAACTGTTGCCAAAAACAAGGTGGACCACCCAGTGCCAGAACATGTAGAAGAGCACAGCATGCAAGATTTCAATGGTTGCTGCACAATCTGAGCCACCTGTTTTTTCTGTTTTGTGTAATACCTGAACTTAAAAAATTGTGTATAAAAAATAGCATAAATACAAAAGAAATTAAGGTATTTTTCAAATGAAAAGGAGAGTTGCTACTCACCATACAGCGAATATGCTGAGTCACGTTTAGCCTCAGCAGCCACAGACTCCAACGAAGGCCTTATTGGCCAAAAGCTCATTTTCTGACAGTCTTTTTGTTGTGTCTAACCTCTAACCGCAACTCAGCATCTCTGCTATATAGTGAGCAGCAACTATTCTTTTTATAATATTGTTACATTCCACCCTGGATTTTCCATTGTTATATTTCAAATGAGTAATTTTTTAACATATCAGTCAAGTGATGTTATAACTAGCTACCAACCATTTACAGCATTGATGTAACCTTGAATTTCAGGCAGTGTAAGCTCATCACTATAGTCTTCAGCTGTGGAACTATCATTCTGTGACTGAAATGATGAGAAAACACAAGCATTAAATCACATCATGTGCTACTTGCATATGGGCTCATATAAATAAACTCTTACATCTAAACAAGCAGCTCTGCACTTTAACAAAAATTAACTATTCAGCAGGAATATTTTGCATTCCTTATTAAGACATTGAACCTAATGGCCAAGCAAAAAAAGATACATTGTTACGAAGTGCAAAAATAAAAGAAAATGTGGAATTAATCAGAGTTCACGCTTGGTGCCAGGCTGCTGCACTCAGACACGTGGGAAGTGTTGTACAGAGAAAAAACTGAGGAGGCACAATGAAAAATTAGAATGTGGTTAGAGAACTCTTTGGCATTTGAGGACAAGATTAAGTGAACTGACAGTTTCATGGTTAAGACACATGAGTCAGGGGAGAAGTCAGACCAAAGAAATTATGTGACATCAGGAATGAAAATGAGAGGAAACAGAAGTTACAATGAAAATCAGAAAAGAAGTTAGGTGTTTGAGATGTGGTGCTATGGAAGGTGTCTGAAAATTAAGTGAACTAATAATATAAGAAAAAAGCTGGCTCTATCTGCAAAGGGAGAAGCATCTGGAAAACAATGATAAGAAGAAGGGACAAGTGTACACATCAGCAGGAACAGTTTCTGTTTGTACACAGGATTTGGTTTAGTTTCCATTGCCTGTGTTTCTGCAAAAAAGTGAACTGTAGCATTGTATGTTACTGTGTTGACTACTGTATGCTCACTTACTCTAAGTTGTTGCACTATTTTAGTGCACCTGTATTATGTGAACTGACTTTGGATGGCATTATAAAAACCAGAAGTAGTGACAACAGAACAGAGACTGCACCCAGCAACTTCTTGGGTTAGTATTGTATTACGTGTGGTAGAGATGAAAACTGATCAAAGATGGAGAGGGACTATGTTTATTGCATAATGATGCAGGGGGAATTGGCCATGTCCGTAAACAGTTGGAAGCTGTGTTGGCCAGAGCTGACAGGCTTCAGGCTACTGTTTGGGCTGTGGTGGTATTGGGGCACGTGAGGCAAATGATGTGACACCTCTGGAGCCTATAATGTTGCCTGTGATCTCTGATGTCACAGTGCCTTCTGATTAGAGGGGTACGTATGAGTGGATTTCTGCAGTAGGCCTCAAACATGTGTACTTTGACGGATCAGGTCCATCCATCTGAGGCCCGTTTCTCACTAATGTGCAGGCTCTATTTGTCAATTCCAATATCTCCTATCTGCCAGCAGGCCAAATCCATTCATGGGGGGGGGGGGGCATATTGATGAATTTTAATTATTTTCCCATGGACCCACTATAACACTATTTGTTTATGGTTTATCTAAATTTTTTATAATTTTTCCCTTTAAAATTGTTGCATTTAAAAACTATATTTTCTGTACATGTAAAGTAAAGTGTGCAATACTGAAGGCTGAAGTTCTTTTTATTGCATATGAGAAATGTATGTAAAATACTATGTAAATTGTTTATTACATTTAATAAGTTTCTGATGACACTTTGTATTTAAAAATGTGTGTGTGTTCATGTTGATGTAAATTTAACAATTGTAAGAAATGCTCACGCTTCGGAACACTGTAAGAAATAGGTTTTACGTAAAAGCCAGTGTGCTTTTGTTTGAAACGAAAGTGGCTCTGGAAGTGGAAAAGGTGGCAAGGGCGAACTGGCACGCTAGCTAGAGCAGTCACACAGTTTGTAGGCAGCAGTGATATGAAGCAACAGCCTCATGGAGCTGGAGAAGCTTTGCCAGCAAATTTGCACTAAACTGCCTCGAATGAAGACTGCAAATGGCTTATGGCATTGCTGCGAGTTGTTAGGCTACTGTATGTAAAATTGAACTATGCCAAGAAGAGAAATTAGACCGATACAGCAAGATACTTGCAGGCCGCATTGTGGGTAATGTAGCCGCCATAATTGTTTGCCACACCCAAACCTACAGCCACCAGATACGATTTTTTGGTGATTTACTTTAGTACAGCATGAACCATTAACTTAATCTGTTTTCATTAGTGAATAATCACTCTTGAACTTTAAAAAAACTGGTTCACCCTGTTATTTCATCCTAATCACACACCTATATTGGGTTCCTTCCTGGTATCTGATTAATCTGAGTAATCCGTTTTACAGGCTTATGTAGTGCCAACTTAATATAAAGAGGTACTATTTAAATTGTTTTTGTGTAAATAATTACAGTAATAACTTTTGAAAACAAATTCCAGTAAGAAAGAGGTTTTCTTGGAGTGAAATGTTCGCTATAAAAAGTGTGTGCTTTAGTATCCGAGTATTTTAGTATTTAAGTTGGTTGATCATAGAAAGTGCTTTTCTAGAGGTCCCCCATGGGCAAAATTTTTTTTAGCTTCGTTGAAGTTATCTACCAGTCTTTTTCTCTTTTAAAAATGTAATGTTTAAGGGTGTAGTAGCCAAAAAGAAATTCTAGTGTCTGCACCAACATAGTTTACAAGGAGTAATATTTATTTAAGGAAGTTAATTAAACAGTAGCAAGAAAGTAGGCAAATTTCATACTCCTGATTTTCCAATACTTCACTGTTTCATTGCCTGGATACGCCGGCAACTGTTAGTACACATTTTAAGCCACTAAATGAACTCTGAACTGAGTTGTTCTAGCTTCAATATAATACTATTCGTACTGCCTTTGTTTCTAGCTGCTGGGTAAGATCTTATTTGGTTGATTTAAAAAGGGGAGGGAGGACCAAACTGTGAGGTCATCAGTCCCTTGTTCCCAGTAGAACAATTACCCAAATTACCCAAAGGAAAGAAGAAAACAAAGAAGACGTATGGTACAATAACAGGAGAAAGGAAGAACCGGAAGAACCAGAAGAACGACAAAAGGACTACACACGCTACAATGGACAAAACATGACAACAAAACCACAGAGACACGCAAGAAACAGGGAGAGGAGATTAAAAACAAGAAAGCAGATGACCATGGCTGGCTTACCATGAGAATAAAAAAGGAGAAGGCAGCCACTCTGCAACACATTAAAACCTCCACCCTAAAAGTCCTAGGGTGGAGGACACAGAGGGACAAAGAACATGCGCTAAAACTCAGATCAAATGATAAAACCCACCCTCACAAATAAAATATAAAACTAAAGCTGCTGTTGAGGCACTGTCACCCAACACTGAAGGTAAGGTGCGGGGAAAGTGAAAAGTCCACCGCAGAGCAGATAAAAGTGGGCAGTCCAGCAAGAGGTGGATGACTGTCATTTGGGAGCCACAGCGAAACTGAGGTGGACTCTCACGATGGAGGAGGTAATCATGTGTGAGCCACATATGGCCAATGCGGATCCGACAAAGGACAACCGATTCCCTGCGAGAAACCTGCTGGGAAGACTTCCACACATAATGACACGCAGTTTGTTGTCATTACTGTTATGTCACTCTGTCTCCCAAAGCCGAAAAACTTTGCAGCGTAAGACAGAATGCAGGTCAGTTTCAGAGATGCCCATCTCCAGGAGCAGTTTCAGCATAGCCTGTTTGGCCAGTCTGTTAGCACATTCATTGCCTGGGATTCCAACGTGTCCTGGGGTCCACACAAACACCACTGAATGACTTGACCATTCCAGGGCAGAGATAGACTTGTGGATTTTCGCTACCAAAGCATGGCGAGGGTAGCACTGGTCGATTGATTGTAAGCTGCTCGGGGAGTCAGAACAGAGAAGAAATGACTCACCAGAACAGGAACCGATGTACTGAAGTGCACAAGATAAAGCCACAAGCTCTGCAGTGAATACACTGCCACCAGCGGGCAAGGAATGCTATTCAATATGGCCTCTTTTGACACAGGTGAAGTCAACATTACCACCAGCCATAGAGCCGTTGGTGTAAACAACTTCAGAGCCCCGGAACACATCAAGAATCAAGAGGAAGTGGCAGCGGAGAGCAGCGGGGTTAACGGAGGCCTTAGGGCAATGCAAAAGGTCCAGAAGACGCTTCAGCTGAGGTGTACACCATGGAGTTGTATGTGAATGGACCTC